>NC_057724.1:37330793-37350141 GCF_004010195.1 Chiloscyllium plagiosum | reverse complement strand
TTTAACAGGCATTTGGATGGGTATATGAATAGGAAGGGTTTGGAGGGATATAAGCCGGGTGCTGGCAGGTGGGACTAGATTGGGTTGGGATATCTGGTCGGCATGGACGGGTTGGACATATGGGTCAGTTTCCATGCTGTACATCTCTATGACTCTATGACTCTATGCCATGGGGCAGGGTAGGCAGTTAATGAGATGAGTTTGGGACATTTTCTAAGCAAAACAAAAAGAAACCCTTCCTGAAACTCGATAAAATTAACAAAAGCAACTTAAGATTCAGCCCCACAACTCCTTTAAGACTCAGATACAAGAAACCTTTTGGCCTTGTCGGTATCTGACATTGGGTATCTTGGTAAAATGTAGTTATGTCATTGTATGGGTGAAAACCATAATTCCAAAAATGCATCCTTCTCATAAAGACAAGAAATGGCAGTAATTTGAATTTCACTTCAGTTAACAAATCAGAATCAAAGCCCAGATTCAGTTAACAGGCTATTTAAGAAAATTCTGTGGAAGTATTTAAAATATCCAATGACTAACAGTGGTTGTATTTCATGTTTTAGTTCGTAACAGTGCAATTCTTATAATGTGCAGAAATTGTTCCAGGGCAGTGTCGAAGAAACTTAGACAACTTTATTTTTTATCCATCATCTTCACACCCGAGTGTCCCTAATTTCATTTCTCTAGGTATTTATTTGGCAGCAAGAAAGAAATAAAATGTTCGATCAAAGGGTCTGAACAAACCTGTCTGAAGAATTTCATTTGGCTTCGTCTAACACTGAAATGGTAATTCAGAAAATTGAGCAATGTGATTACAGTACTTGACCTCACAGGTGTTGATTGACAACTATTCCCATCTGTAAAATGAATGAACCTGCTTTCAATCAACACAATGTCTCATTGACTAAATCAGGACGAATCAACTGATTTCCATTTCTTTGCTTGGCAGGTGTGACACAGAGGAAAGATATTTATTTTTAGAATGAAGGCTGCATTAAAATTGTGCCATTGATATGTTCTTGGAATTTGTTAACAGTCACAAGCTACTTTAACTTCTATGCAAATAATCTCAAAATGGTTTACAGAGTATTTCCAGATTACTAGCCCAGTGCAATCCCATCCATGTTGTAACAGTAGACACTTAGCATTTTTGGGCAAGTTTTCCTTTTTCACACCAAAATTCCCATCTGTCCATGAACAACAGATATTATCTCAGATATGGTTTTCAAGAATTTTCGCTCGAGAACAATAATTCCAAACAATATTTTGATTGACAACTCAATTTTAATCATCCCATCCCAGTAATTCGATGTGCGTCGATTTGTGACTTTCTACACTGCGTGCTCTTAATTTCAATCAGGTCTCCACGGTAATTTCATAAACAGGGGAAAAGTAAAGCTATAATTTCAATAATTGTTATTCATTGAAAAGTTGGGACAATATACCTCCTCATCATATCCTTTAGCCACCTTTGGTTAGAGAATATGAGAATGAGAGCTAAATCTTAGATCAGTGAACATTCCATAGGAAACTGACTATGAACAGGGCTACATGAAGCAGCAATTTTGCTGAAAGCAACAGGTTTAGTGCAGATAAGCCACAAATGAACTTGATTTTGAGTTTGAGTGAGTTACACTACAAAAATAAATCTATTTAGTAATTTGAGAATTGCAGCAATATCATTAGTAGTGCACAATTAAACCAGGTGTTAAGTGTGTAAAAATATAAGCCAGCTTCCCTTTGTCCCACTGGGCTTAAAACTACTGTTGACACATTGTGTGAACCAAAGTGCGCCTGTAGTAATCCTCATCTGCTTCTAATATTGCTCATACAGTGGTGAGATTATTGCTGAATCCGATTTTGATGCAGCTCATGATACTGGGGGAAATATTTTAAAATACTTCAAATTTTATTTAAATGCTTAAAGAAGCTTTATTAGACATGGCAGTTCCCTGAAGAGCAGCAATCTGCAGATGAGAATATATATGACAATCTAGCTCCAAAACATTGGACTTGATATGCACACTTAGGTTCAGTTCTGACATGGCTGGTGACTCTTGGCTTTTCGTGAATTAAATTATTGAAATGAATGTTTCTGACCAGACAACAAGAAACAGCCTGATGGGAAAGTCTGATTAATTCCTGCCGATAGCGAAGCTTTGAACTTGGACTCATACTGTTTGCGTTTCAAACTTGAGGCCAGCTTTCAACAGAAAACTTGTGTAATGTTTGCCCTGGCTGAATTCCAATGTAGAGTTGAAGGATTTGCATACTCCCATTTCAGATTCTAAGTCTAGAGATGTAGTTGGTAAAAGCTATGCAATTACCTAAAATACATTTCTCAGAAACAAGCGAAAAGAGCAACAAACTCAAAATCATTGATTAAACTTGTACCAGGTTTACCAGAGTGGCAGTTTATTTTATTTTGTTTATATTTAATTTAAACCCACACAGAGAAATGATGGCCAATGGGAGATGAAAACATAGTATCTCACAAAGATAATTTTGTTAAACGTGACAATGGTGTGCCATTCTTAATGAGAAAGGGAAGGGTAAAATAAGAAAAGGGAAAAGACAGAAATAATAGAGATAGGCAATAATGAAAAGGTAACAAAAAATAGCTGCTCTTGACCATTGATTTCGAATTAACAGATTAATAATTACCTGATTAGGTAAGTGGGAAAAGTGGCAGGGAGTTAGAGCCATTTTTAGCATCAAGTTAACAAGGGCAAATCTGTGGCTGATAGAAAATGGGTGATTTTTTTTAAGAGCTGAAAATGTGTTGCTGGAAAAGCGCAGCAGGTCAGGCAGCATCCAAGGAACAGGAGAATCGACGTTTCGGGCATAAACCCTTCTTCAGGAATGATTTTTTTAAAGAGACAGTCAATGCTCGCACAAAACAGGCTGATTGCCAAATTCTGTGTAGTGCACAATTCAGCAAAATTGATGAATAGCCTGAAAGTAGACACACAGCGAGATCTCAAAAATCATTCTATTATCTGGTACGTATCATAATTAGATCAAATGCAATAACACAAATGGGTAAACTTCAAAAGGACATATTTTGGTGATTTAAGAAGAGCTCGAGGGAAGATTAAGTGAGAACAGTCTTAAAAAAACAAGACAAATCAAGAAAATGCAATGTCTCAAAGGATATGAAAAGGAAATAGGTTCCTAAGAGAAAACAGAGAAACAACAAGACTCCTAGCTGAACAGCTGAATAAAGAAATCCAAAAAAGACCTCAGAGCATAGCAGAAATATGCCAAAACAAAGATAGAATACAAAAAAAAAGTAATGAAGACTGAGAAAACATAGTTATGGAAACTAAGGCATATTTAGAGGGATATGACAGCATTAGAAAAATGAACTATTGACAAAATGAAGAATCTAATATAACTGGGATAGTGCACTGGAAATCCTGAAGAAGGGCTTATGCCCGAAACGTCGATTCTCCTGCTCCTTGGATGCTGCCTGACCTGCTGCGCTTTTCCAGCAACACATTTTTCAGCTCTGGAAACCAAGACCTGGTATTCCTGGAATTGTCACAAAAAAGGTTTTCTACATGATGATCAGCATGCTGATCCTTCATTCTCCTTCTCCAGGTATTTTCACTTGCTTGCAAGAGGTGCTGGGTGACTGGTTCACACTCAGAAAGGTCTCTGACTTAGTCATTAAAAGTCACAGCTTACAGCAATTGGAAAACATAAATGAATAGCCATCTTCAGATTTGTTTTGTGCTACAGATAAAAAACAGCTTCTTCCAGAGATCTGATAGCTTCTGCCCTGAACGTTCACATCCACAAGCTGTTCAGCTATCTGGGAGCCAATCACATAGGAAGTGGCAATCAGAAGGCCTTTGTCACTGATAACCAGTCACCATTTCACTGATGAAGCAGCTACTTGTTATCAGTCAAATCAGCTTTCATACACATTTCTTGGCTCCAGCTCATCGGCAGCCAGACATCATCCCTTACTGTTGCCACAAAGAGTTGTATAACCAACACTTATAATGAATGGCAGGCTACTTGCTTTTAAGAAATTCACCAATCTCCCAACAGTCCTTACCTTTTAAATTAGCCCCTTTTCCCATTTCTGTCCACTATCAAAAACACAGAAATATAAAAAACAGACATGACCTTTATTCCAAAGTTTTTATTACTTTAGCGAGAAGTGAATTCAGTCATGTAGATCTCATCATAATGTAAACTAGTTTGTGATAGTAAATGTTCCCTAGTTAAGGCTGGATGCAAATACTGGGCATAAACTAAACCCAGCTTGACCAGGATACGGACATACTTCAAAGGATCTACACCATGAGAATTCCAAGAGGAATCTGTCGACTCAAACGAATACTTCTACAGAAGAAGTTAAATGAGTAATGACACTAAATTTGCTGAAGAAGATTTGGACAAAACGTATGTTACAAAAGAACAAAATTTATTCAAAACAGCAAGAATAGGGGAAAGAAAAATTCCATGTGGTGTACATTGGTTATAAAAAGCATCAAGTGATCCTGAACATGATGCTTGTATTAGTTTACTGAACCTGTTTTAAGTAAACTGGTGAGTTGTGTCTGGCCCCTGGTCGCATTCTCTGCATGAGCTGTACAGGTCCCCCTAGAGCCCCATACCCTAATCATTGGGCCATGAAGTACATTCTGTCCTAGCCCCTGTATACTGGGTCAGGATAAACACAGAAACATAAAAACAAATGCAGGAATAGGCGATTGGAACCATGAAGCTGATTCTCTATCTCAATGTCATACTCTCACTCTCTTTGCATACCATTTGACACCTTTAACTTCTAGAAATTTATTTATTTCTTAAATATATTCAGTGATTTGGCCTCTATGGGCTTCTGTAGCAGAGAATTCAACAGGTTCACCACCCACTGAGTGAAGTTATTCTCCTCATCACAGGCTGAGATGGTCTACCCTGTAACCTCAGATTGTGACCCCTGGTTCTGAACACCTAGGGAAACATCCTGAATCAAGTCTGTTCAGCCCTATCAGAATTTTATTTCTTTGTTGATGTCCCCTCTCATATTTCAAAACTTCAGTGAATCCAGGCTCAGTCACGAAGTCAATGGGCTACTTCTTTTTTGGTTAAGTTTTAGTTTTGTTGAGATGCATGGAATGTTTCTCTCTGCAAGACCTAATAAGTGCTGTCATTGCATCTTATTATACTCACCTCATCAACTACACCTTGCCCATTTGGCACTCATCTCTACCAATCATTCTATCACTGGCTGTACTCAGAACAGCTCACCACTTCCAGAATGAATCATCATCCCTAGCACTTATGCCATCTTTAAAAGGAAGATGTGCACCCAGACAAGCACAGTCAGTCCAGAGGTGCTCAGTATGGTTCCCCAGATATGGCAGAGAAGAGAAATTGGTGCCCTGTGTTGCATGCAAGGACCTGAAGGGCCTGTTACATTGGATGGTGCAGAGATGGGATAACCCTTTCCCTCAAGAGCAGCAGAGGACACCATGAGGTTGGACTGTGCCAGCCTGGTCTGAGGTTGCAGATCTGAAGGAATGCCCAACACCTTAGGAAGAAGATCAATGATATTCTCCACTCCACCAGCATAAGTGATTCTGATTCTCGCATTCATTCTCACTCTTTTGCTGCATTCATCCTCAGCAAGGCTCATACTTGATTACTTCCACTGATGCTCACAGTATCTTTCCTCACCTGTTGTCACCCATCCCAGTCCCAGCTGAACTTGCATGCCTTCTGTGCTGCCTGCTCACTATCCATTCCTACACCAAAAGTAACAGCTGCTTCACCACATTCTTCTCTATTAATATCTCTCTCCCTCTCTCCGTCTCACTCAGTTAAGAGGAAAATGGCCCAAACCAGGGCAGAATTAGTCAAGATGGGTGGTGTGTTGCCTGCCTTTCAGATCCTTATCCTTTAGGAGGAAAGACCCCAGATTTGACTGTTTCAGTGGCTGATTGACTATCCAAGCTCCTTGACTGGTATTGGAGGCTGCCCTTGACTCACAGTGCTGGGACCTCCATGCTCTTTTACTGAATGAAGGCTAACAAACCATTTCTAAAGATAGGTATCCTTTTCTAAGGATATTAATGAATCAGATTGAAATGAATCATCTTAAACTTAGAGTAGCTTCAATCCCAGATAGATTAATTGATTGAATTTGAATTCTACCAGTTGTTAATGAGGATTTGAGACCCCAGGCCAAGCCCACTAGATTATTAGTCATGCGACTGGCAATAGCCCACTCACTAATGCTTAGTTTGCATTTGACCAGGGCCACTTGGCTCCTGATTTTATTGCTGTCTTGAACCAAACATGAGGAAAAATAGCTGAAGTCCAGAGGTGAAGTGACTGCCCTTTACATCAAGGCTGCATATGTCAGAATAACACATCAATGTGCTCTAAAATACTGGAATCAATGGAAATTGGTTGGGCGGAGGTGGTGGGATGGGGTGGAAAAGCTCTCTGTTGGTTGGAGTCTTAACCAAAACAAAAGAAGATAGTTATGGTTATTGGAAGCTATCATCTCCATTTCAAAACATTTCTACAGGAATTTATCAAGGTAATGCTCCAAACCCAGACAGCTTTAACTGTTTCATCAACAACTTTCCCTCACTGTTTCAGTCAGAAATGAGGATATTCGCTGATGTTCATCACCATTCATGGCCTCTCACACAGGAACGGTTTGTCCATGTTAATCAGTCTTAATTTGAATTAAAAGCTGGGCAAAACTTAGGCTTGGGCTAATAAGTAACATTCACACCACACAAATTGACCCTCTCAAGCAGGAGAGAATCCAAGTATCTTCTCTTGACATTCAGTAGCACTACCATCACTGAATCCCCCATTATCAACATCCTGGGAATTACTATAGACCATAAATCAACTGGGATAGCCATATAAATACATTGGCTGCAGAAGCAATGAATCCTGCAGCAAGTAACTTGTCTCCAGTCTTTGCAAAGATTATCCATCATCAACAAGCCACACGTCATACAGTCATATGGACATACAAACATACAAGTTAGGAACAAGAATAGACCCCATCGCCCCTCCATCCTGCTGCACCATTCAATAAGTTCATGCCTGATCTGATTACTTCGCCTTCCTACCAATTCCAATAACCGTTTCTAACCTTGCTTCTCAAGAATCTATTCACTTGTGCCTTAACACTATTCAAAACCTGCTTCCACTGCTTTTTGCAGAAGGTTGCTAAGAATTATGGCCCTTTATGAGATACATTTCTCCATATCTTTGTCTTACTTGGCAACTCCTTATTTTCAAACAGTTACGCACAGTTGTAGATTCTCTCACAATAATAAACATCCCTTTTCATATGAACCCGGTTAAGACCCCTCAGAATTTTATATGTTTCAATTAAGTAATCTCAAAATCTTTTGAAATCCTGCTGACATAAGCTTCGGGCCTGTTCAATCTTCCCACAAAAGACAACCCACTCTTTCCAGTAAGACAAGAGTGTGATGCGTGGATGGGTGCATCTCCAACTACACTCAAGAAGCTCAACACAATTCAGGACAAATTAACCCACTTCATTGACACCTCATTTAACATTACTCACTGCTCCATTGAAACACACCTAGAAGATGCACTGCAGCACATATTCTTTGACAACAGCTTCTAAACCTTCAACTCTGCCAATGTGAATGACAAGGCGGCAGATATATGGGAGCACTACAACCTGCAAATTCCCCTCAAAGCCATACACTACCCTGATTTGTAGTGATACCGCCATTTGTTCACTGTGGGCATCCTTACATCCCAAAGACTGCAATGATTCAAGAAGAGAACTCACCGCAAATAAGCAATGAATGCTGGCATTGCCAGCAATGCCCACATCCTGTGTACAAGTGAAACAAAACATTGCCATTATGTAACTATTCCCCTTTGTATGAAATGTATTTGCTTTTAAATTAAAATTATGATTTCAGAACCAAAGACATGAGTCTACAATTGACAGACTTCAAGTAACTACAGTTTAACCGAGTTTTGTTCTCCCCGGCTGTTGAATATGTGCAATAAATCTCCAGCAAGTGCGGTTATGTACATTGATTAACTCCTTTACTGTTAGGAATGCAGTTTAATATTTTACTAATAAGTATGCACATAAATGTTTTACTACCAAATTGAATGCAATAATTGTTGTGCTGCTGGGGCTATGCAAATGTCATTAGTGGAATACTGCAAAGTTGTGCAGTGTAGGTTATAATAGTCAATTAATACTTTAGAGTTTCGCTTAATTACTTCTGGTATATTCGGAAAGTTATCTTCTCAAATGAATTATCTCTATTATTAACATTTTTCACAAAATTAAATGCAATGAGTAGATGTATATTCAACATTGAACTCTAGCCTCCAGTTGAGAAGTTTCTGAGTTCAAGATCCATTTCTGGATCTGAGTACAGTATATATAGTATATATGACAATCCAGTATAGTACTGATGGGGTGCTGTAAGATTGGAGGTGCTGACATTTGGATGATATGTTGGTCTAAAGCCCTGTCTGGCTTCTCAAGTGGATGCAAAAGAGTCCATAGTTTTAATTTGCAGACAAGCCAGGGATTTTTCTTTGTGTCCCTGTCAATAGTTATTTCACAATCCCCACCACAAGAACAAACAAATCTGATCACATCAGCTTGCTGTGCATCAAGTGGCTGGTATATTTCTTACATTACAGCAGTGACTATACTTCAAAAGTACGTAATTAGCTGTAAATTACCTTCGGGTATCTGGTGATCATGAAAGGTACTATTGAAATGCAAGTATTTCTTTCTTCTTTTTTTCAGCAACGTGTCTTGAATATAAGATGTGGAGAAACTTGTGCAAAGAGCAAATGCAATATTTGTTCCCTCTACTTTTGTGCTTGTCATATAACACTGTAGTAATATGTTTTAAAATTGTAGACAGTGATTTGTGCAGACACTGACTTCACTAGCCTGGTGAATACCCTACTGCTAACAAGTCCTTTTAGGAATTCCAAAGACCTAACCTGAAGAAAAGGAAGCTCTGTTAGCTTGGAGTGATTTGTACTGGCATGAGGAGCAGTTTCAAACAAATCCCTCCATTAATATACAGCTAAAAGATACTGTGGGCAGTCAATGTGACAGGTCTGGAGAGAATGCTGCCTTTCTGGAGAGAAGTTTATCCTTGTGAAGCCCCAGAGACAACTCAGTTCAAAAAGTGACCAGATGAAGTTAAGTGACCCTCAAACAGATGGTTTAATTATTACACTTGCACCTGAGGAAAGCTTTGTATTTGTTTGTATTTACCATTTCGTATGTACTCTTCTCTGCAATTCATATTTGACTCCATTCACTAAGTATTTCTGAGCACTATAATGGCTAAAACAATCCATTTGGTCAACACCTCAGCCACTAGCCCAAATATTCAAATAGTGACAAATGAGGATTGCAGTAAGTCTGACCTTGGCATCACATCAAACACTTTCAACAGCATTTCCCAAACCCAAGATTCCACTGTGTAGAGAACACTGTCACCTGGAACTTCCCTGAATTATAATTTCTATGCTTATTACTTTTCCTTCAGCAACACCAGATCCATCCCTGGAATTTTTTACATAACATTAAAATGTAGGTGCAATGTGGCTATCAGTCTAAAAATCCTTGATGGTTTTGTCAGTGATGTCCAAGTGTCAGAAATTAGTATTTTTAACAATTGATCTAATCAACAGACAGACGAACATTTTATCCACTGTAATGACAACCGAAGAGTAACAGTAAAAAAACATGATTAAACTTACCAAATGAACCCCAAATGAAAAAATTATCAACAATACCTTAGCTTTGTAACTTATATTTTAATATGAATAAATGCAAATTAAAAAACAATTAACAGGCAAATAATTTTCAAATGTAAATGTAAATTTGAATTTGACTAATCTATAGGGTGAAGAGATGTTTTACACAACCACAAGCAATCTTTTATTCATGTATGACATTCGTTATTCATTAGGCCAGGAGTTTGATGATCATTAACAAGGCACACTTTCATGAACTCTCTTGCCATCAGGTCATGACAGTCAGAATATTGTCGCTCTCCAGAGTTTCTTTTCCATCACCCAACCAATGACACACTGGTCGACAGTTTGGCCATTTCTAGAAAAACACTAAATTAATTAGCATTGCTAAGCTTTTTTTTGGTATATTGTGGGACATGGCATTGCTGGTTGGCCACCATTTATTGCCTGTCCCGAGTAGCTCTTTGGAAGATGGTGGTGAGCTGTCTTCTTGAATTGTCGCAGTTCATGTGGGCCAGGTTGACCCACAATGCCATGAAGGAGGGATTTCTAGGATTTTGACCCAGTGACAGTTTAGGAACAATATATTTCCAAGTCAGTTTGGTGAGTGGCTTGGAGGGGAACTTGCAGGTAGTAGTGTTCCCATGTACCTGCTGCCCATGTCCTTCCAGGTAGAGGTGATTGTGTGTTTTAAAGGTGCTTCTAACATCTTTGGTGATTTTCTGCAGTGCATCTTAATTATAGTACACTGCTACTAGTGCTGCTACTGAGTGTTGGTGGTGGAAGGAATGGATGCTTGTGGATGTAGTGCCAATCAAGTGGGTCCTTTGTCCTGGATGGTGTCAAGCATCCTGTGTGTTTTTTGAATTGCCCTTATTTAGGCAAGTGGGGGTTATTCCATTGCAGTTCTGACATGTACCTTGTAGATGGTGGATGGGCTTTGGAGAGTCAGAAAGTGAGTTACTAGCTGTGGTATTCCTTGTCTCTGACCTGTTCTTTAAGCTATTGTATTTACATATCCAGTCTGATTAAGTTTCTGGTTAATGATAAGCCCCAGGATGTTGACAGTGGGGGATTCAGTTATGGTAACACCATTGAATGCCAAGGGGCAGTGATTAGATTAGCTGTTATTAGAGATGGTCATTGCCTTGCACTTCTGTGGTGCGATCATTACTTGCCACTTGTCAGCTCAAGCCTGGATATTGTCAAAATCTTATTGCATTTGAAAATGCACTGTTCAGTATCTGAGGAGTTGCAAATGACACTGAACATTGTGCAAACATCAGTGAACATCCCCACTTCTGACCTTAAGATGGACCAAAAGTTGTTGATGAATTTGCTGAAATGGTTAGGCTAGAACCCAAGGAACCCTGAGGAACTCCTGTAGAAATGTGCTGGAGCTGAAATGACTAACTTCATCAACCAAAACCATCTTCCTATGTGCCAGCTATGACTCCAGCAGTGAAGAGTTTGCTCCCAGATTGCTACTGATTCCATTTTGCTTGGGCTCCTTAATGTTATACTTGGTCAAATGCGGTCTTGACGTCAAGGGCTGTCACTCTCACGTCACCTCTGGAATTCAGGTCTTTTGTCTATGTTTGAACCAAGGAGGTCAGGAACTGAGTGAGCCTGGCAGAACCCAAACTGGGTGTCACTGAGCAGGTTATTGCTGAGCAGGTGCTGCTTGATAACACTGTTGTTGACACCTTCCATCACTTGACTGATGATTGAGAGTCAACTGATGGGCTGTTAATTGTCAGGTTGGATTTGTCCTGCTTTTTGTGTATAGGACATACCTGGGCAATTTTCCACATTGTTGGATAGATGCCAGTGGTGTAGCTGTATTGGATCGGCTTTGGAAGGGGGATCGGCAAGTTCTGGAGCACAACTCTTCAGAATATTGTCAGTATCCAATGTCTCCAACCATTTCTTCATATCACATGGACTAAAGTGAGTTGGTTAAAGATACTGGGAATACTGGAGGAGACCAGTATGGATCAATTACCTTTACTTCTGGCTGAAGATTGTTGGGAATGTTTCAGCATGACTGTGCCCTGGTGAGCTGGGCTTTTTCATTATTGAGGATGTGGATTTTGTCGACCCTCCTCCTCCAGTGAGTTGTTTAATTAACTATCATTCATAAATGCACTATTTACACATCTTCCTTGCTTCTAGAAATTTTGAACCCATTTGCAAATTAATTCCAAGAGTTCCTGCATCTGTGAGCTAAGCAGTTCTTCTTTGTGTGTTAACTTTCTTCCCATCAATACTGCTTACAGATCAAGAGTTGACCAGTCACATTGACCAGTATTTCTCATTGTTCAAGAAAATTAAAGTCAATCATTCTAGTATTAATACAAACCTTAAAAGTCCCTTTCAAACGTTTTTAAAAATAATAAACTAGAGGCATTTTTTTAAATTCCAGATTTTTTCTCACGGTACTATTTCCTGGTTAAAGGTCGTCAGATCACCATTCGAACATTAGAAACTAGTGCAAGAGCAGGTACCCTATCTACTGGCAGTTCATAACTTTTACAAGATGGTAAAAGTTTTATTTTCGGGTTTTTGCATATTTCCATGTGCAAGTATTACTGGAATAGATTGGACTTTAACAGCATTTTATAATATCTAACTCGCAAGTTACATTTTATGTCTTAAATTTGGATGGAAAGCAAGTGTCACATGCTTTAAACCATATTTTTGTGGTTGGGAGAAGGAAGGAGAATTGATCAGTGGCCTCTGGTCTTTTAGATTTGAAAGTACAGTTGACATTTTATGTTTTCAAGATCCCATAAATGTCTGAACTGTATCCATATTCACGATACATTTGCTGGAATCTGGTTTACACTAATATTGGTTCACAACTCACAAATAAAGTCATTTGGGCAAGAACTAGTTGTAGTTGTGTTCCGAGCAAAAACATTACAAATGTACGTTTGCAAGCCTGGAACAAAATACTTAGACTGGATTTTTCCAAAAGCCAGTCATTTCCATCACTAGGACAGAAAATAAATTCTGATTTTTCCCACCTTGTCATAATATTAACTCCATTGCTGCACTAAACAGAAACACGAGATATTTAAAAATCACATTTTTATTTTTCTAGCTCTGGAAAAGTTGTGCGACATGTTCATTTTGGATTTCACTATATTAAAGTAGAATATGTATTTATGTTGTACTTATTATTTATGAAACTTCAGGAATGAGTGTACACATTTCTAACTGATTTATTTAATCAGGTGATTGTTATTGCTAAGGTCAATTCGTGGTAAAGATGTCTGAACATTTGTCAGATCCTAGGATAGGCCATGCATTGAAGTGTTAGTCCTTTGTTTTAATGTAGAGGGAAATAATTTAGGGCAGTGATACCAAAGGTGAATGACTTTAAACAAATTATTGTATTTCAGTGGTCAGTTGTGCTCTGAAGCAGTATTACCAAAAACATATCGGGGGAAAAAAAACAAACTATTTGATCCATGCCAATGTTTATAGGACATAGAACATTACAGTGCAGTACAGGCCCTTCAGCCCTCGATGTTGTGCTGACCTGTAGAACCAATCTGAAACCTATCTATCCTACAGTATTCCATTTTCATCCATATGTTTATCCAATAACCATATAAACGCCCTTAAAGTTGGTGAGTCCACTACTGATGTAGGCAGGGCATTCCATGCGCCAATTACTCTCTGAGTAAAGGAACTACCTCTGACATCTGTCCGATATCTATCACCCCATCAATTTAAAGGTTTGTCCCCTCGTGCTAACCATCACCATCCAAGGAAAAAAGCCCTCTCTGTCCACCCTATCTAACCTATCTAAGAAAAAATGTCAAAACTAGCTCATTGTTTTGTAGGTGAGGCACTCAAAACATCCCCACTTCAACGAGTGATTTCTAACCGAAGTGATTGATCTTGGGGTTGAACACCTCAGCTAATTATTTTTATGCAATTTTGCTGATCAAGTAAAAATAGTTAAAAAAAAGTATCTGTAAGAATAATAGGATGGTTATGGTAGGGGATTTTAACTTTCCAAACATAGTCTGGGACTGCCATAGTATTAAGGGTTTAGATGGAGAGGAATTTGTTAAGTGTGTACAAGAATATTTTCTGAGTCAGTATGTCTATGTACCTACTAGAGAAGGTGCAAAATTTGACCTACTCTTGGGAAATAAGGCAGGGCAGGTGACTGAGGTGTCAGTGGGGGAGCACTTTGGGGCCAGCGACCATAATTCTATTAGTTTTAAAATAGTGACGCAAAAGCATAGACCAGATCTAACAGTTGAAGTTCTAAATTGGAAGAAGGCTAATTTTGATGATATTAGGTAAGATTTTTCAAAAGCTGATGGGGGCAGATGTTCACAGGTAAAGGGACAGCTGGAAAATGGGAAGCCTTCAGAAATGAGATAACGAGAATCCAGAGACAATATATTCCTGTTTGGGTGAAAGGGAAGGCTGGTAGGTATAGGGGTTGCTGGATGACTAAAGAAATTGATGGTTTGGTTAAGAAAAAGAAGGAAATATATGTCAGGTATAGACAGGATAGATCGAGTGAATCCTTAAATGTAGGGAAATAGATGGTGACATCTTAAAAAATGTCCAGATTACAGAGGAGGAAGTGCTGGGTGTTTTGAAATGCATAAAAGTGGATAAATTCCCAAGACCTGATCAGGTCTACCCGAACACTCTGTGGAAAGCTAGAGAAGTGATTGCTGGGCCCCTTGCTGAGATATTTGTATCATCCATAGTCACAGGTGAGGTGACAGAAGACTGGAGGTTTGCTAACATGGTGCCACTGTTTATGAAGAGTGGTAAGGACAAACCAGGGAACTATAGAGCAGTGAGCAAGGATTGATTAGGGATAGTCAACATGGCTTATCTGTCGGAAATCATGTCTCACAAACTTGATTGAGTTTTTTGAAGGAGTAACAAAGAAGATTGATGAGGGCAGAGCAGTAGACATGATCTATATGGACTTCAGTAAGGCGTTCGACAAGGTTCCCCATGGGAGACTGGTTAGCATGGAATCTCATGGAATACAGGGAGAATTAGCCATTTGGATACAAAACTGACTCAAAGGTAGAAGACAGAGGGTGGTGGTGGAGGGTTGTTTTTCAGACTGGAGGCCTGTGACCAGTGGAGTGCCACAAGGATTGGTGCTGGGTCCACAATTTTTCGTTGTTTATACAAATGATTTGGATGTGAGCATAAGAGGTTATAGTTAGTAAGTTTGCTGATGACATGAAAATTGGAGGTGTAGTGGACAGCGAAAAAGGTTACCTCAGATTTCAACAGGATCTTGATCAGATGGATCAATTGGCTGAGGAGTTGCAGATGGAGTTTAATTTCGATAAATGAGAGGTGCTGCATTTTGGGGACACACATCAGAGTAGGATTTATACACTTAATGGTAAGTTCCGAGGGAGTGTTGCTGAACAAAGACTTTGGAGTGCAGGTTCACTGCTCCTTGAAAGTGGAGTCACAGGTAGATAGGGTAGTGAAGAAGGTGTTTGGTATGCTTTCCTTTATTGGTCAGAGCATTGAGTATAGGAGTTAAGAGGTCATTTGCAGCCATACAGAACATTGGTTAGGCCACTTTTGGAATATTATGTGCAATTCTGGGGTCCTTCCTATTGGAAGGATGCTGTGAAACTTGGAAAGGTTCAGAAAAGATGTCCAAGGATGTTGCCAGGGTTGGAGAATTTGAGCTACAGGGAGAGGCTGAACAGGTTGGGGCTGCTTTCCCTGCAGTGTTGGAGGCTGAGGGCTGACCTCATAGAGGTTTATAAAATCATGAGGGGCATGGATCAGATAAATAGACAAGGTCATTTCCCTGGGGTGGGGATGTCGAGAACTTGAAGGCATAGGGAAAGATATAAAAGGGACCAATAGGGCAACTTTTTCACACAGAGGGTTGGTGCCTGTATGGAATGAATTGCCAGAGGAATTGGTGGAGGCTGGTAAAATTGCATCATTTAAAAGGCATCTGGATGAGTATATGAATAGGAAGGGTTTAGAGGGATATGGGCCAAATGGGACTAGATTTATTTAGGATATCTGGTCAGCATGAACAAGTTGGACTGAAGGATCTGTTTCCATGCTGTACATCTCTATGAATCTATGACTCTAATGATCTGATCTCAGACAGGATGAAATTACAGCTGGGTACTGTGCAATTGAAGAATCAGCATGTTACACTCTTCAGGTTATTATTTTGTTGCACTAATGAAGTATTTCCTTGTAAGTATTAGCTAGGATGCAGTCTGACGCAACCTCCACTATGTCACAATTAAATTGAATCATTCTCTCCACATAGAGAGTAACTACTTGAATATTCTATTGTAATGCTGCAATCTGAGTCATTACCTTCAGGAGAGGAGGAGAAACAACAAGTGAGAGAATAGCTGAGTAAACCGAGCACCACGTAAGAGTTTAAAAACCCATAACCACAAAATATATGAAGATGTGATTGCGTTAATTAAAGTTTTGCTCTCAGCAATTGCATATCTCTTTAGAATATGCTCTTTACATAAAAAGGCATGAATATTTCAAAGCTTTTCATTCAAATTGGTGGTGAATTATGTACCACCAAGACAAAAGAATAAACAAAATGGTTAGATGATTCGTCCATGAAATGGAGCTTTAATTTTTATACCTCTGCAATAAAACATTCTAGTTTGTCACAAATTTGAGGAAAGTGATAAACCAATCTTCAGAAAAGGTAAAATTTCATTGGTGTGATTAAGTCACGATTGGAGTTTCGTATTTCTTCCATTTCACTGGCGTTTTTTCCTGTAGCTGTTAATATGAAAAGAAAACATAAGTTCACATGACCAAAATAAAAGTTTCCAGAACTGCATCAAAAGTTGCGCATTTCAGAAGTTTCTGATGCCTTCATCTCAGTCTCAAAACCCTAGAATCATGCAGCCTTGAGGGAGACCATCAGTGAGCCTTACCTTTGTTGGTTCTGCGGTAGAACTTTCCCACTGATCCCATTCGCCTACTCTTCCTACCAAACCCAGCATCTCACCAGTTCCCTTTTGGTAATTACTATTGCATGTACTTCCACAGACCTTACAGACAAAACAAATCACATCAGCAGTACTCAATTAATTGAATGATTGCTTTCAAATGGATCAATAATCCCATCTAACCTCCTCAGTTACAATAGCATATAACACAAACTGCAAATGGGCTGCATATGAACAGCATGTCATGCTGTTATGCTTTTATTCGTCAGATCTGTGCACCTGCTTTTCACTGCAGAATCTATCTATGCTTGCACTATCCCCTCCACAATATAATAACCAGTCTACTGCATATGAGACAACCCTTGTTCCCTGTAGTTTGTGAACCACTATTGTAGATCCTAACAATTCAGTGTGCAAATCATATTCTCCTGATTGCCTTTCTGATCATTTAGCCAATCATGTTTTTGTGCCTTTTAATTACCAGCTTCCTGCCAGTGGTATCAGTTAGTCCTTATTTAATCCATCAAACCTTTAATAATTTAAAATCATTCGATTAAATTCCCCTTTAACCTACATGGCTTAATGAAAAGTGATCCCCGTCTTTTAACCTAACTGAAGTCTTTCATCCCTGATATCATCCTAACAAATCTTCTTTGATATTTTTCCATTGTTTCCAAAATGTGATGCCTCGGATTGGACACATCACTTCACCTGAGGTCTAACATTGATTCTGCAATATTTTCCTGCACTACAGCAGTGATTACACTTCAAAACAGCTTCATTAGCTATAAAGTGCTTTGAACCAATGGTTGTGAAAATCACTGTATAAATGCAAAGCTTCCCATATTTCTTCTTTCCATAACCTCCTTTCTTCATGTATCCCATTCTACAAAAAGCCAAGGATTCCATATGCTGTATTATCAGACTTATCAACAAGATTTGTGTATCTAGACAATGAGTGTCTGTGTTTCTGCACCTCCTGCGACAATGTGGCTCCTTTAACAAGGTTAGGTTGTCCTTGGGTTTGTTCCAGGCGGGTCATAAATGCACAGATTCTGATGTGTTTGGTTTTTAGGGCCAATTTTATTGCAACTAAGGGATACTGCCTCAGGAAAAAAGGCTTTCAAATAAAAAAAAAACTTGTACAATGAAAGGGGAGTGGCCAGTTCTCCCAGCTCAGCTTTTCTCTAGTTTGATTTGGTTTAATTTTAGCCATCAGTCGGTTTTTGAGGCTGTTGGTCAAGGAAACAGCTCTATGCTGATCCTTGCTCTCTCTGACATCACTCCTGTAAGAACCTGTGTAGGGGGTGTTTATGGGAATGTGGCAAGTATTTGGAACAGCATAATTAAGTTGCTATAGAGTAACTGGGTTTTTGAAAATAGTTATTCTAAATTCAGTTTTCTTTTGTTCATGTGTAAATAAATACTGTTTTGTTTAAAACTGAGTGATTGAGCCAGCTGCATCCCTCCTGGAATATCATTTTACACTTTCTTAAAACAACTGGCAAAGTTACCTTCTTGAAATGTTTTGAGGGAGTCTGGCCTGATCCATAACACTCCGTTAAAAGGGTATCATTTAGTTTATATTGTCACTTGTTACACTTCTTACCAAAATGCATGTCAGACTTTTGTGCAGTAATGGTTACCCCACTAATGGCAAAATCTGCTCCCAATAGTTTCCTTTCAATAAGAAATTGTTTGTCTAAATTTTTTTATGTACTGAAGATATATTTTCACTCACAAAGTATTCGATGGGTTAAAAGGATATCACTTAAGTGGTTCTGAGTAGTTTTAATTTGTTTTTAACGAATTCATTTGACACAATAAAGGCCCACACCTTCTAGTTTCGACTGGATGTACAAAGAGTTCCTATAAAATTTCAACATGTCCTCTGTGTTTCTCTGCGGACTGAACTTTAAATCAAATAAATTTATTTATGCTTTCTGCTCCTATTACTCCAATGGTCTACATTGTAATTTTTAACAACTACTCAGATTACAAATTCTTGGCTTTGATTTGTTAACCTCAGTTGGGGAATAACTGTCAATAAAATTGGTATCAGGATTGATATTTAATTAAGTCAGATGGAATTTGACTACAATGTCCAATTTGATTATTTGTTATCTGATGTGTAGGACTAAAACCAATGAAAGACGAAAGCTTGTACCACTAGATTTACATCAGTCTCTCAGAGAGTGAGTGCTGGTTGTAAAATCAGATTTTTATGAACTCATGCACAGATTTGCAGTGCTCTCCATTTGGTCACTGGTGTGAGACTTGCATCTGAATATATCAAAGGATTCCTGTCTTCGGAAACTTCAATTCCAACTTTCATCTGCGTCTCCTTGATCTGCACCCATGTGAATTAAGGACTCATCATCCTGTGGTGTGTAGTGAAACATAACATGAAGTTTCATGGACAACACATCTGTCCACATTATGGTAGAACACTTTTGCCACATGTGTAATTCTTCTATGTACATACATTAGGAAAATGACAACCAAGTTGTTTCCAACCTATAACACTACCATTGCAATTTTTATGGAAAATAGAACATAAAACATGTAGCTTTCACTGAGTTCAACTTTCACTCAAATCCAAT
>NC_057724.1:37324639-37330293 GCF_004010195.1 Chiloscyllium plagiosum | reverse complement strand
CACCTTCCCCCCACCAGTGTGAGGCATGACCCATCGTAAACCCAGGCCTCAGGAGCATTCTGCTGGCAAGCTGCAGGAGTGGAGCTTTTACCCCACTGTAGTCCATGATGCCAATAAGATGGGAAATTGGCTAGGAGATCAGGTCTGGAAAGCCACAGAGGTAACCTGGAGAGTGAGAGGGGAGGAAGGCAATGTGGCAGAGAGTTTAACTTAGAAACAAGAGGAGAATTGTTATTTCTGTTGTCTTCACCAAAATAAATTTGTAATGTACCTGCGTCTGGTTATGAGTGGCTTTTGGTATTGTCTTTTAATACAGTCTCACGTGGCTGTTTGCACCAATGTTCCTGATCTACTATGTGGGTGAGTGGCTCCAAAGCAGCCTGCAGGCTTTGCTCTAATGACTGTGCTAAAAGTTTGAAGCCAGTGTACACTATAAAACCCAGACTTAATTAAATTGTAAAGAAGATATTGTGCACTCTGATGAAAATGCGAAGAAGTGCAGAAGTGGTTTGAAAATCTGTATTTGAAAATGAGAAACTATTTCCAGAATACTACAAGAAACCTTTCATTTTGATCCATTGCCAAATGAGTCATTTGTCCTCCATGTGAAGATATCACTGTATTACAATATGTTTCATTTGGGCATTGAGCGCATAGGATGCAGAGTAAATCTTAAACATCAGTGTCAAATAATGTTCAGGGCTGATGGCTCATTGGCCAGTAATTTAGACGGCTCTCTCTCTGCCTGATTACCAGCGTTCACAGAATCTGAGTGAGGTAAGTCACCCACAATTTGACTCAGGCTGGGCAAAATGTAATCAGTTAAGTCAATCACCCATTGGGCTCAATCCTCCGTTATTGAGTCTAGGTTCAATGTTGAGCGTATAAATACAGCACTTGGGGGTGGTTCAATTTCTCATGCACAATTACATGGTGTGCACCTTATTGTTAATGCCTGTGTGAATAGCTTGGCAAATCTTGTGGTGGGGCAGGCAAGAAGTTCATGCCCTGTGTGTGTCTTCACAGGTCAAAGATCATATTTTACGCTTTGTCCAAGCACACTTTGACAGCATTTCTCTCTGCAAGCAGACACCTCTAACCTTCAACTCCCACCCCCAAAGATAGCAAAGTAAGTGTTCCATGGTTCAGCATATTCTTCTCCATGCTGCCTATGAAGGCACAATGCCCTCTTTCCCAGGGACGTCAGCTGCAGGCTTTTGTGTCAGACCAGGATGGCATATGCTGAGGGCTTAAGAAAATTGGCTCCGTGTTCCTGGAGTTCAGAAGAATAAAAGTTATAATATTGTGAGGAGACTTGAGAGGGTTGGTACAATGAGGCTGTTTCTCCTGATTTAGGGAGTCTAGGACATGGGACATAGTCCCAAGATAAGGGGTCAATCATTTTAGACTTAAATACAAAGGAACTTCCTCACCCAAAAGGCTTGTGGATCTTTGCTATCGTCTACCTCAAGAAGCTTGTGGATGTTTCATTGTTGAATGTACTAAAAGGAAAGAAGGGCAAGTGTTTGGTTTCTCAATGAATCAAACTTTATGGGAAGTAGGTAGAAAAGTGAAGTTGCTACCAAAGATCAGCAATGGTCACATTGAATAGTGGAGCAGGTTCAACAGGCTGAATGTTCTACTTCTCCTCCCATACTTATGTTCTTTTATATCTCTGAAGAATTGCTTATGGGTACTTCAGTATTCTGAACTGAAATTATTGTCCACAAGCCTGTAAATAAATATTCACAGAATCCTTACCGTGCAGAGTGAGGTCATTTGGTTGTGTGTTTGCGTGTCTGTGCGTGTGTGTGTGTGTTCGTGTGTGTAATAATCATTAATGTCTGCACTGACCCTCCAAAGAGCATCCTACACACACCTAGCCCTATCCCCAAAACACTGCATTTCCCATTGCCAATCCACTTAAGCTGCACTTCTTTGGGACTGTGGGAGGAAACCCACACAGACACAGGAACAATGTGCAAACTCCACACAGACAGTTATCCAAGACTGGAATTGGACACAGGTCCTTGGTGCTCAGTGCCAACCACTAAGCCACCATGCATAGCTGCACTTCTTTTCTTGTCTGTGCTTGTCAAAAACCGTTCAGAAAGTGCACACATGGTTTAGTTTTCCATGAGTACCACACAGAACAGAACATCTCAACATCCCAAACTGCAAAACTCTGAAATTTTGCGGTGGCACATTCTTGGCAATGTGATTACTTTATATTTACTACTGGAATGTATCATGATGGCTTCATACCTAAAACTTATTGTGTGCTTAAGTTTGAAAGATTGTGCAAATATTTTTTTAAAAAGGTCAATGAAAAGATATTGGAAAATTAATTTTAACAAGTCATTTTCTGGTAGTCACATATCTTATGCTTACTGCTTGTTTATTGCAAAGCCCCATCTGGATTTATGATTTTCAGGTCATCGCTTCTGTTTTGGACATTGTTTGCATTATTCAGTTGGTGGCTGGCTTAGCAAAGGTAAAGAGCTTCCCAACCCAGCTCTCCTGTTTCTGAATTATAATTCTAGTACCTGGAACCCTGGCTCAATCTGAATCCTCATTGAGCACCTGAAGGGCTACTGGAAGGATCCTTGATACTGTGTGTTTCCTCAACAAGCTGTGTCGGTGAGGTAACCAGAGCCATCTGATTGTATTTGGTGATACACACCAACACATGCACAAATATCAGAGGAACCACCATCTGAACATTTCAATTTTTATTCATTTTGCTTTAAACAACAAAGATTTGTTGGACAAATAATTGTCTTCCCAAAGTATATTATCTGCAAGGAGAAATTAGTTCTGTATCTGTGTGTGTGTAAGTGTGTATGTGTGTATACGTGTGTGTGTGTGTGTGTGTGTGTATGTGTGTGTGTGTGTGTATGTGTGTGTGTGCGCATGCAGTAACAAACCTCCTTTTATCTGCCAGCTCCCTGATTAGACCAGATTAACAGCCCCAATCAAGGAACTCATTCCATGAGGTCACCCGACTGACGTCATTCCAATCACTATACTTCCTATCATAACAAATATTATCAAACAAATGCATATTTAAGTACTTCTGTGTTGTGTAAGAACTTTATATAATCTCCAAATCAGATTCAACTACAATATTCTGTATTTGTTTCAAAGTTTGTAGCAGATTTCATTGAAGAGAACAGTTTAATTGCCAAGGTGGTATTGGTTGAATAGCCAACTCATGTCACGCTGACATGAAAATTCCTGTGAATCTAATGTGATGCAGGTTTTCATTATGGAATGCACATACCATGATTGGTGCCGTGGAACTTTATATGTTGCCTTTGATGCTATTTGTCACCACAAAGCAAAAACAAAGATTGGGAGATTTATGGGCTCAAGTCTTATGATTAGTGTCTGAACAGTTTGGACTGAAGTTAATTACAGGAAAAATTATATGTTTTACCTGCCAATATGTTTTTCAGGCAAGACACCCAGTTCAGAGAGTGAGAAACAGCATAGAGAAAGGTGGACTTACTAAGCTAAAACAGTGGGACAACAAAGAGCAGCTTCTGAGTGAAAAACAGTGCAGAGAGAAGATGTAGCCAAGAGGAGTCCCATTGGGGAGAAGTGAACATGGGAGACAAAGGCAGGCTTTGTAGGAAGGGCTGGACTTGGTGAGGAAACCTGGAACCAGCAGGGAGAGGTGAAACTGGTGGAGGGAGGGACACCTGTCAAAGAGGCGAACCACATCAAAAGGTAGAAAAACATAGGACCTGTGACACTTTCAGGAATCAAGGCACGTGTCAAGTTTCTTAAAAAATCAAATGGCAACATCACAAGAAAGCCAAAAGTTGATTACTGGTAAGTAACTGCGATTAAGGAGGGGGTGTAAAGTGTTGGAATTGAAAACAGCATTTTTTGACATTTTTAAAATAGTCCCTATTTATCACCAACAGATAGGTAGTAAGAAAGTAATGACTCCATTGCTTGTTTTACTTTTAGTTGGTAAGATTTATTGGATTATCAATTGTTAGTGAGAAAAAGCACTAATTCTAACTGTTTAAAAACCTTACTTCAGGCGTCGGGGCCTCCATTTATTGAGAGGTGCGAGGGAGAAGCAAAGGACTTCTGGGAAGTCATATATTTGTGTGGTTGCGTTACCTGAAACACTATTCGGTTACTGTCTCCCACCCATCCTCCTCCTCTAACCAAAAAAAAGATTCTGTGCGCCAGATTGGTAAGGTAACGAGTTTATTTTTTATTCCTTATTTTTCAACAGTCTCTTTGGGAATTTAGAATAGTGGGAATGGAGGTGAGGGCAGTTGAGTGTTCCTTCTGTAGAATGTGGGAGGTAAGGGTCACCACTAGTGTCCCTGCTGACTACATCTGCGGGCAGTGCACCCAACTCCAGTTCCTCGAAAACCGCGTTAGGGAACTGGAGCTAGAGCTGGATGACCTTCGGATCATTCGGGAGGCAGAGGGGGTTATTGAGAGGAGTTACAGGGAAGTAGTCACTCCTCAGGTACAAGAAAAAGGCAAATGGGTTACAGTCATGGGACAGGAAGGGAACCGGCAGGCAGCACAGGGATACCCTGTGGCCATTCCCCTCAACAATAAGTATACTGTTTTGGATACTGTTAGAGGGGGTCGACTTATCAAGGGAAAGCAGTGGGGCACAAGGCTCTGGCACAGAGTCTGTCCCTGCTGCTCAGAAGGGAAGGGGAAGAGGAGCAGAGCAGGAGTCATTGGGGACTCCATAGTTAGGGGGACAGATAGGAGGTTCTGTGGGGACAAGAGAGACTCACAGTTGGTGTGTTGCCTCCCAGGTGCCAGGGTTCGTGATGTCTCTGATCGTGTTTTTAGGATCCTTAAGGGGGAGGGGGGACAGCCTCAAGTCGTGGTCCACATAGGCACCAATGACATAGGTAGGAAGAGAGATGGGGATTTAAGGCAGAAATTCAGAGAGCTAGGATGGAAGCTTCAAGCTGGGATAAACAGTGTTGTTGTCTCTGGTTTGTTGCCCGTGCCACGTGCTAGTGAGGTGAGGAATAGGGAGAGAGAGGAGTTGAACACATGGCTACAGGGATGGTGCAGGATGGAGGGTTTTGGATTCTTGGATAATTGGGGCTATTTCAGGGGTAGGTGAGACCTCTGCAAGGATAGTCTTCATCTGAACCAGAGGGGTACCAATATCCTGGGGGGGGGGAATTCGCTAAGGCTATTGGGGTGGGTTTAAACTAATCCAGCAGGGGGTTGAGAACCAAAATTGTAGTTCGAGTATAGAAAAGGTTGAGTAGGGAGGTCAGGGATGCAAGATGGCACCGGCAAGCAAGAAGTTGGCTTGAAATGTGTCTACTTCAACGCCAGGAGCATCCGGAATAAGGTCGGTGAATTTGCAGCATGGGTTGGTACCTGGGACTTCGATGTTGTGGCCATTTCGGAGACATGGATAGAGCAGGGACAGGAATGGTTGTTGCAGGTTCCAGGATTTAGATGTTTCAGTAAGAACAGAGAAGATGGTAAAAGAGGGGGAGGTGTGGCATTGTTGGTCAAGGACAGTATTACAGTTGCAGAAAGGATGTTTGGGACTTGTCAACTGAGGTAGTATGGGCTGAGGCTAGAAACAGAAAAGGAGAGGTCACCCTGTTGGGAGTTTTCTATAGGCCTCCAAATAGTTC
>NC_057724.1:37252702-37322449 GCF_004010195.1 Chiloscyllium plagiosum | reverse complement strand
ATAGATATAGGACAGATGTCAGAGGTAGTTTCTTTACTCAGAGAGTAGTAAGGGTATGGAATGCTTTGCCTGCAACGGTAGTAGATTCGCCAACTTTAAGTACATTTAAGTCGTCATTGGACAAGCATATGGACGTACATGGAATAGTGTAGGTTAGATGGGCTTCAGATTGGTATGACAGGTCGGTGCAACATCGAGGGCCGAATGGCCTGTACTGCGCTGTAATGTTCTATATTCTATTTAATTTAATCATTAATTATGAAATAATAACGATGGCTCAGCAGGAGCTGTTTTGCAAGTATACAATGTGGGAACTCCTGGACACCAGTCTGATCCAGGGTAAATACATCTGCAATGAGTATTTGTGACTCAAGGTGTTTTAGCTCCAAATTTATGAGGCGGAGGCAGAATTTTAGAGTACAACACAACAATGAGATGCAGAGTTACCGATGCACTTTGATCTCTGCCTGATCACTTTGGTCAGTAGTCAGGGAAAGAGGGGTGTGATGTTAGTGAAACAGGTATAGTGACCCAGTATGGAGAAGGGCAGGAGCATCAGCCTTTGTAATGGTCCAACACTTTCAAGAATCTTGGCAGCCATTATGGATAAAAGCGATCTAATCGTGACACCATATTGCATTCAATAAGTTAATAAGAATATCATGTTAGTCAGGGAATGGCATAGTCAAAGGATTGACATAGTTCTCTGCAGCTGAGCACAAGCATCCAGATGACAGGGTTGTTTGCCCTGTACCAAGTTTGGGACATCTGCTGTGGATCATGGGGCATTTGCAATGGAAGAGGGAAGAATCAATAGTCATAGGAAACCAATATGTGAAGAGGGTATAAGGAATCTGCAAAGGGTTAAAGGAGTAACACATATTTATAACAGAGGAAAATATGAGATTGTCTGTTTTGGTAGGGTAACAGAAAAGTAGCATATTATTTAAATAGAGAAAATTGCAGAACTTTGAGGTACAGTGGGCTCTGGGTGTCCTGGTTCATGAGTCAGGTGAAGTTAGCATTAGGTACAGAAAGTGATTGAGAAGGCAAATAAAATGTTATTTATTGCAAAAGAAATGGAATACAAGGTAGGGACGTTTTACTACAATTGTACAGGGTGCTATTGAGACTACATCTGAAATACTGAGTCCAGTTTTAGTCTTGTTACTTAAGAAAGGATACGTTGGCTCAGTGGTTGGCACTGCTGCCTCACAGCACCAGGGTCCCAGGTTTGATTCCAGTCCCAGGTGACTGTCTGTGTGGAGTTTAGACATTCTCCCCGTGTCTGCGTGGGTTTCCTCCGTGTGCTCTGGTTTCCTCTCATAGTCCACAGATGTGCAGATCAGGTGAATTGACCATGCTAAATTGCCCATAGTGTTAGGTGCATTAGTCAGACGGGAATGGTTCTGGGTGGGTTACTCTTCAGAGGGTCGGTGTGGGCTTGTTGAGCCGAAGGCCAGTTTCCACACTGTAGGGAATCTAATCTTTAAAAAAATCACAGACTGTTGGGGGTGAGAGGTTATTTTTATGAGGTAAAGTTAGACAGGCTGAGCCTATGTCAATCAATGTTTAAAATAATAAGACATGATTTTATTGAGATGTGCAAAATCCTGATTGGTCCTAACAGGGCGGATTCTAAAATGATGTTTCCTCTTGTGGGAGAGAATAGAACTATGGGACATAGTTCAAAAATAGGTGGTCTCCATCTGAGAGATGAGGATTTCCTTTTGCTTTCAGGTGCTTGTGAGTTTTGGAATTCTCTCTTGCAGAAAGTGATAGAGCCAGAGTTATTGAATATTTTTAAGGCAGAGTTAGATACATTTTGTTTTGCAATAAGGAACTCAGAGATTTTTGGGGATGGGTGTGACTGTGAAGTTGAGGGTGCAAGCAGCTTAGCTATGATCTTATGATAGACCTGAGTGGCTTACTCCTGCTCCGAATATCTTTGCTTGTATTTTCCGATGCTGGTTGCTCCGGGCAACTTCCACAATAGAAACCTGGTCAGAACAATGCAGAGCATAGGAGAGGCCAAACCACACATCATTGTTACAGCCCTGGCTGTTGTTTGCTGGTAAGTAAGGGTTAAATGTCATATAACCTTGCATTATGTTAATATGAGTGAATGAATGAATGTGTATTTCTGTATGTAGGCTGGGTGAGATTCGTGAGCATACAGGGATGATTGCCCAATCAGCCTGTCCGTAAAGTGACAGGCTTATTGGGCAATAAGTTACCAGATGGGTAAAGTGGCAACATGGTAGGGTGCAAGCTGGGCAAGGTGGTGGGATTGTAAGGGCAGGGTACCAACTGGGCAGCATTGGGAGGGTTAGGCGTCTAAAGTGATAGGCTGTTAGAGTGATCCTGTGGCAGGACAGCAGGTTGCTAGATGGGTAGAGTGCATGCTGTGAAGAATGCTAACTGGGTAGAAGGACTGCTGGATAGGATGAACACCTGGTGACAGCAGCATGAGGTCAGTGTGGGGGCTATTGAAGTTCAGTGGGAGGAAGGTGGCTTTGGAACATCTAGGGGGAAGTCAAGAGAGGAATTCCGGTCTAAACTGTTGTAAGGGTATAGAATAGTAAGGGTATGGAATGCTTTGCCTGCAACGGTAGTAGATTCGCCAAGTTTAAGTGCATTTAAGTCGTCATTGGACAGGCATATGGACATATATGGAATAGTGTAGGTGGGATGGGCTTCAGATTAGTATGACAGGGTGGCGCAACATCGAGGGCCTGTACGGTGCTGTAATGTTCTATGTTCTATGTTCTAATGTGTCTACATTCCCTGGCTAATTATTTATTCAAATAAGTCAGAAGTCACAAAAATCTTTGAATTTAACTAATATTTGGAAACTGTTACAGAGGTACACAGACACCTTGGCACATTCCAACCTGATCATCATATCAGGATTTCTGAGCAGTCCTGATCTGTATCTTGATGGCTGTGTCTGATCTCTAACCACTTGGAGACTAGAAGATCTGGATCATGGTGTTTCATCCAAATCAATGGGCACATTATTGCCACAATAATTAAACCTACAGATTAGATTAACTGCTTAATAAAAATGCAAACATATGTGTCAAGTATTACCTGTTCTTCCATGAAGGCTTCAAGCTGGTACCACAGCTGGTGTAGAAGTTAATTAAGGCAGAAACCCTCCAATATTTCATGCACACATGATTACTTTTCATAAACGCTGCAAAGCAGTGAATACTGCCAAATCAAACAACTAGGACAGACATCACAGGCAGAATATAGGTGGAATCAAAACAGAAAATGCTGGAGAAGCTCAGTAGCTCTGCGCGACACCAGTAAGGAGAGAAAGAGTTAATGTTTCAAATGTACATGGATTTTAGCAAAGCGGTTGATGAGATTCCCCATGGTAGGCTCATTCAGAAAGTAAGGAGGCATGCGATAAAAGGATACCTGTCTGACTGGATACAGAATTGGCTGGCCCATTGAAGACAGAGGGTGCTAAAAGATGGAAAGTATTCAGCCTAGAGCTCAGTGACCAGTGGTCTGTTCTGGGACCTCTGCTCTTGGTGATTTTTGTAACTGACTTGGAAGAGGAAGTGGAAGGGTAGGTTAGTACATTTGCTGATGACATAAAGATGGTGGAGTGTTGGATAGTGTGGAGGGTTGCTGTAGGTTGCAATGGGACATTGCTGATAAGTGGCAGAAGGAATTCAACCAGAAAAAGTGTGAAGTGATTCATTTTGGAAGGTCGAATTTGAATGAAGAATACAGGGTTAAATGCAGGATTCTTGGCAATGTGGAGGAACAGAGGGATTTTGGGGTCCACGTCGATAGACCCCTCAAAGTTGCCACCCAAGTTGAAAGGGTAGTTAAGAGGACATATGGTGTGTTGGCTTTCATTTGCAGGGGGATTGAGGTTAAGAGTCTTGAGGTTATGCTGCAGCTCTAAAGAGCCCTGGTTAGACCACATTTGGAATATTGTGTTCAGTTATTGTCACCTCATTATGGAAAGGATGTGGAAGCTTTAGACAGGGTGCAGAGGAGATTAACTAGGTTGCTGCCTGGACCAGAGGTCATGTCTTATGAAGAAAGGTTAAGGGAGCTAAGGCTTTTCTCACTGGAGCTAAAAAGGATGGAGGTATTCAAAATGATTCACATTGATCGAGCGAATAGTCAGAGAATTTTTCCCAGGGCAGAAATGGCTATCACAAGTGGGCATAATTTTAAGGTGTTGGAGGAGGGTTTAGGGGAGATGTCAGAGGTTAGTTCTTTTTACACAGAGAGGGGTAGGTACATGGAATGCACTGCCAGTGGTGGTTGTAGAGTTAGATACATTAGGGACATATAAGCGACTCTTGCATAGGCACCTGGATGATAGTAAAATGAAGGGTATGTAGGTTAGTTTGATCTTAGCATAGGATCAAAGGTTGGCACAACATTGAGGGCCGAAGTGCCTGTACTGTGCTGCATAGTGTTCTATGTTCTATGTTCTGGTATGACTTTTTCTTCAGAATGTTTCTAGAGTCATACTGGACTTGAAATATGTGGCAAACTTTGATCAGTTCAAAATTAAATAAGTTTATTTATTCTCACTTTCTCCAAATTAATGCATTACAACACATTTTTGCAAATTACTGTTTATTTAATCTCTTAATAATGATCTCTCCCTTATGGCAGGCCTATAGTTTGTTGAAGGGATTCTGTGATCCAAAGTTGAAGTGACAGTCTTGTAAAGTCAAAGACTCACAGCAGGTTGTGAGGCAGATTGATGACTTGTAGCTAGACCAGGGTCTGGTTCTCAAAGAGATGTCAACCGATACCATCAAACCCATCTGCAAGCAGTTCTTAACTAATCTTTCAGGCAGACAAAAAAATGGCTGTTTCATGATGTGCCTTTTCACAAATTTAAGGTCTTTTTCAAATAAAGTGTTGCCTTCATATTGATTCTACGTCTTGTGTTATGGATGAAACTTCAGAGGCTCATCCAGTCCAGCTTGGATGGGACAAGCCATTGTGATACAATAGAAAGTTGATCATGGCTATTCACTTCTATCTGCTTAAATTGAGCTTTGATTTTCCTTTTATTCCAGAATGAAACATACAATCTAGAAATCCCATTTTTTTTTGTCATATTTTCAAGAAAGAGATATATGAATTCCACAGATGATTAAGAAGTACTCTCATGTTTATCTATACTTAATTAAGTATTCGCTGGATACTTGACACTGTCCATCACAAAAAGTCACATGACTTATAGCATCCATCTTGTCTCCTATGTACAAGTTTTTAAGAAGCATTGTCTGAAATTTCATAATATTTATATGAGGACTTTATGTTTAATAATTTGTCTGAACTTGAGATTGAAGGATTGTGGAAATATCTGTTATTTCTTTAAAGATCAATGAAAAGACCTATTAGGACTTACTTTGCATGGCATTTCTTGGACACCACATAGTTTCTGGTAGTTTCTGTTCTCTGTTGTTTGAACTCTTTTGAGGGAATATGCCTGATTGTGTTTATGACAGGAACCTGTATACGTATGTTGTGGCCTATCATGTAACAGAACAAGAGACAGATAATGCATAAGAGTGAAGCTTCAAGAGGGTCTAATGCTGACAACATATATTTGAAATTAGAAAACTAATAATTGGAAAAGGAAACAAAGGAAAGACACTGTTTTCTCTGTATTGTTAATTAACATGGTTTTGGCAGTTGCTCAGGTATTTTTGGAAATGAAAAGTCTATAGCTGAGTAAAATGCAAACAATGACCAAGGCTAAACTATTAGAATTGGCGTACAAATTAGAGTTTGAATTAACAAGTCGCAACACAAGACAGGCAGCCATGATTGCTCAGAAACTCAAACCCATTCTCCTTTAGCCCTCACAAACCTGAGAAAAATAGCAAACGGGAGGGAAAGCAAGGAGCCATGATTGAGAAAGGACTGTAGTAAAATCCCCATGATCTCCACCTCAGGATAGAAAGGAGGGTACTGATGGTCGAATTGATATCTGAACCCTCAGTGTTTGCATTGTCACGATGTGGGTCACCTTTATGTGGATTACTGGAAGTTGCAAATTAAAGGTATGGGATTTATCATGACATATTAGGCCAAATAAAGAAGAGAACGCCCTGACTCAGGCTGAGTTGTAGCTCTGATCAAGTATAAGCACTGCAGTGAGTGAGTGAAAGAAACAAAGGACCTGAAGGCTACAGGGCATTCTTGTTGAGAGGAAAAAGCAATTTTGTATTTCTTAACAGTGGCAAATAAACCTATAGTTATACTTAGGGCTACTGGAGCCACTCAAACTGTTTCACTGTAGTAAGACAGTAGAAAGTGCATGGGTATGGGCAGTTAGATGAATGGGCCAAAACTTGGCAAATGAAGTTTAATTTGGATAAGAATGAGATTATTAATTTTGGTCAGAAGAATAGAAAAGCAACTTATTGAACTTCAGAGTACAGAGGAGTCTGAGTGTTCTGGGTGCATGAATCTAGAAAACTAGTATATATGATAGTGGCTAATAAGGAAGGCAATGGCTTTTTGGCATTTATTGCTACAGAAATAGAGTATAAATGTAGGGAAGTGTTGTTGCAACTATACAAGCATCAGTGAGACTGAACCTGGAGTATTGCATATAGTTTTTCTCCCTTTACTTGAGAAGGGATGTCATTAGTTGTAGCATTGGAGGTAGTTCAAAGGAGGATCACTAGATTAGTTTGAAAGATGAAGGGCTTATCTGATGAAGAACAGTTGAGCAGTTTAGGCTGATATTCTATGGAGTTTAAAACAATAAGAGGAGATTGTATATAAGATGCTAAAGGGAATTGACAAAGTAGATAGAGAGGATGTTTCCTCTTGTTACCTGATGAAGGACCAGTGCTTCAAAAGCTAGTGCTTCCAAATAAACCTTTTGGACTATAACCTGGTGTTGTGTGATTTCTAACTTTGTACACCCCAGTCCAACACCAGCATCTCCAAATCAACCTAGAATGAGAGGTCATAGTTTTAGGATAAGGGAGTAGATGGTTTAAAACAGAGATAACGAGAAATTATTTCACTGCAAGAGTTGCAAATATGTTGAATTCACTACCCCAGAATAAGGTGGATGCTAGAGCACTGAGTAAATTTAAGGAGGAGATAGGTAATTAGTACTGAGTTGAAAGGTTATGGGGAGTCAGCAGGAAAATGGAGGTGAGTCTGAGATGAGATCAGACATCGTCACATTAAATGACAGAGCAGGCTCAAGGGCTGAAGCACCTACTGCTGCTCTTAGTACTTCTGTTCTTATGAGAGAAGCACCTCTACTTCGCGTGCCAATTTTTGAGGAGTAATTTAGTAGGGTGTCAGTAGACTGTGTGTGAGGCCATGACCAAAACGAACATTAGTATATCCCTATGATCATGGTTACTCATTTTCCAGAGGCCATACAATTAATAACAATTACTGATAAGGTAGCAGTTAAGAAGTTAATTCAATTATTTACCCAAAATAGATTTCCAAGGTTGATCCATTAGAATCAGGGCTTCAATCGGTATTTAAAACCTTTTCAGGAAGGTCTGAGTAGACACAGTTAACTTCTCCAGCATACCAACTACCAATGCAGAAGCTTTAGAAATGTAGTATTGAACTCTAAAAACAATGAAGGCATGATTAGGACTAAGGACTAGGATTTTGATTGCTGAACATTTGCATTTGGATTTTCATTTGGGAATGATTGCTGAAAGAAAGGAGCTGGTCAGCTTATGTCTCCTGTTTCCGATGTACTTTGGTAGTGAATGTAATGTGAAACTTGATTGTCTTCTTGAAGACTGCTTGATGCTGCATATCCTGAGCAAACTGCATCTGCCAAGATATCAGAGACAAGGGTCTATGTTTAGTAACATCCACCTACATATGCCAGAGTGTCAGACTAACAGTTCTCTGAACATTCCACACCTAATTCTTTTTACCATGAAGAGTAGAAAGTTTTTGGACAAAAGTGCTACTTTTACATTTATCTCTACTGAGAAAGGTTTTACCTAATTTGTCTATGTGTTTGTTTTTCTGTATGACTTCTTTAATTTAGTTAGAGAAGTAAACATTTATGCTTTCATATTACAACCTAAGTGTGTTAATGAGTTTTATACCTTCATTGAATAAGGTTTGTTTTACCAACATTCAACAATTTGGTGTTTATTAGAAAAAAACTTGATTGATGGATTTTTAAAATTTTGTCTAAAATAGAGAATGCATATCATTAGCAGTATCAGAAATCAGGTAAAACAATTGCAAGCTAATTAACAGCTAAATTTCAGATCAGATAAATCAGTCCAGAGAAGGGATTGTCTAGATAACCTGCATAATTCTGTACTGTAAATACCATTCAATTACGCACTTAACTATTGGGAAATACTACAATGTCATTTTTATTGTGTGAATAATATTATTGTGATAAGATACAAACAGTGATAAATAAAGTAGCTTGGTTACTTTCCAATAACACACAATTATGTTATACACCTGCTTCACAGTATGAATAATAACGTAGGTAGTTTGCTTAAGATAATTGATATCTACTACAATAATCAGATATTATATAATTTTAAAAATTAGTCATTCTTTTGTATTATCACAAAACAAAACTACATTTAAATTAACAATTATAAATGCCATTTTATGATTTCTCATGAGATTCCCTTGACTTTAACATTTGTTAAGGTGGTATTTCAGATTTCCATGTTAAAAGAACCTAAGATCGTCAAAATTAGGAAAATAAAAATCAAACCATTTACTGAAATAAAACCATAAGGCAAAGGAGCAGAAGAAGGCCATTCAATCTATTGAGTCTGCTCTGCCATTCAATCAGACTATAACAGATCTGATCATAGCAATTCCACTTTGCTGTCTTTTCCTTATAACTCTAATTCCTTGACTCATCCAAACTCTGTATATCTCAGCCTTGATTATACTTGAGGTCCCAACCTCTACAGTCCTCTGTGGTGAACAATTCCACAGATTCACTAGCCTGAGAAAAGAAATTCCTCCTCATCTGTGTTTTAAATGGGTGACCTCTTACTCTGAGATGATGCCCTCTGATCTTAGACTCCCCCACAAGGGTAAAGAACCTCTCTGCAATGACCCGAGAGAACACCTCGGAAACCTTGTATGTTTCAATTAGGTCACCTTTTACTTTTCTAAACTCCAATGAGTAAAGATCCAACCTATTCAATCTTCCTTCATCAGACAGTCCTTCCATACCTGGGATTGACTTAGTGAACCTTCCCTGGACTGCCCCCAATGCTAGTATATCTTTCCTTAGACAAGGGGTCCAAAACTGTTCAAAGTACCCAAGTTGTGATCTGACCTGTGACTTGTACAGTTTTAGCAAAGCCTCACTACTTTTATAATCTTTGAAATAAAGGTCATCGATCTGTTTGCTTTCTCAATAACAGCTGAAGTTTATGTTTGCTATTTACAATTTGTGCATGACAGCTCCCAAATCTCTCTGCATTGTAGCTTTGTGAAGTCTTTCTCCATTTGAACAATATTTAGCTCCTCATTTCCTCCTGCCAAGTGGATAAAATCACATTTTCCCACATTACTTTGGCTATGCCAAGTTTTTGCCCACTTGCTTAACCTATTTACATTCTGCTATGGACTCTTTGATCATCCTCAGCATTTGCTTTCCCATTGATGTCCATGTCTTCTGCAAACTTGGTTACAGTTACAATCTCCTTCATCATCCAAGTCATTAATATGTATTGTAACTAATTGTGGACCCAGTGCTGATCCCTGTGGCATTCCACTAGTTACAGGTTACCATTATGATATTGTCTTCACACCCTTCCAAATTCTTAGTCTTCTATTAGTTAGACAGTCCTTCATCCATGCCAATATGCTACCTCCAAGCCAAAGGGCTCTTGTTTTATTAAGTAGCCTAACCTTATTACATGCCTTTAAAATCCAAATATATTACTTGTTATCAATCCCACTTTTACCTATTCAAAGAATTGTAATAAATGTGTAATGCATAATTTACCCTTTGTGATGCCATGCTTGATTATATTAGTAATTCTAAATGCACTCCTTTATAATAGATTCTAACATTTTCCAAATAACAGATGTTAAACTAATCTGTCTAACTGTTTTTGTTGATTCCTTTTTAAATAAAGATGCTACATTGGCTATTTTCCAATCATATCAAATTTTTATAGAATCTAAAGATTCTTGGAAAATTATGACTCGTGTATCCATTATCTCTGTAGTTACTTTTTAAAAATGTTCTAGAATGTCCCATCAGGTCCAAGGAACCTACCTGTGTTTAACCCCATTACTTTCCCAAGCACATTTCCTCGAGTGATTGTTATTGCAATTATTGCCTCTCCCACTTTGGCCACTTGATTATTTTGTGTTTTCGGAATGCTATTAGGGCCTTCTACTGTGAAAGTAGTTACAAAGAATTTATTCACCTGCACTTGCATTTCCTGGTTACCTATTGTTATTTCCACAGCCTTGTTCTCTAAGGAGCATATGTTAAATTTTTATATATTTTAAGAAGCTTTTACTGTTCATCGTAATATTACTTGCAAATTCACCTTTAAAGTTAATCTGATCCAATTATTGGGTTGTGTTGTTTTTTTGTACGTGGGTAGATAGGAAAGGAACACTAACTATGGAGCTGTTACACTGGCGCTTCAGCATCTGACGATACTTCCTAGTCCTCAGAAGTGGAGTTGGGTGTGTAATGCATCAGGCTATATGATTCACAGTAGTGTATATATTATATGGAATGTAAAACAATCCACACAAAAATATAAAGTTTATAAATTCAAATTCAACCAGTAACAGGGAATATGAATTTAATGTCATGAAAACAGTGATAAATGGGAATTTTTTTCTGAAAAGTTGATTGTTTAATCTACTAAATAAGGAGGAGATCAAAAATTAATTCAGGAGAGGCAAAATGAAACTCTGAAAGAAAGGGAGCTTTAGTAAGCAAGAAAGATGGTCTTCAATTTGCAATATCAGCTTTCTTCTCATATTCTCATGCTTGCAGCATTCAAAACAAGGTAGATGAGTTAATGGCACAAAATCATCACAAATGAATATGATTTAGCAGCCATTATGGAGACAAGGTTGCAGGATGACTGGGAGTTAAATATCCTGGATGTCAGACTATTCAGAAAGACAGACAGGAAGGTAAGGGAAGTGGTGTATCTCTGATATTTAAGGATGACATGAGAGCAGTGGTTGGTGATGATATACGTTCTATGGAGAATAGGTTGAATCATTTGAGTGGAAATTAATCATTCTAAGAAGAAAAGGTCATTGATAGGCATAGTCTATAGGCCACCAAATAATAATATCACGTTGGGGTGAGCAATAAGCAAAAAATAACTAATGCCTTTAAAAATGTACAGCAATTTATCATGAGGGATTTTAGTTGGTCGAACCAAGTTGGTCAGGGTAGTCTTGAGGAGGAGTTCATCGTGTGTATCCATGATAGTTTTCTTGAACAGTATGTGATGAAATTAATGAAGGAGCAAACTATCCTAGATCTGGTCTTGTGTAATGAGACAGGAATAACTAATGATCTTATACTTAGGGATCCACTTGGAAGGTGCAATCACAATATGGTTGAATTTAGAATGCAGATGGAAACTGTGAAGATAAAATCCAATACCAGGGTCCTGTATAAACAAAGGAGACTACAATAGGATGACGGAAAAGTTGGCTAAAGTGGACTGGTTACAAAGATTATATAGTTGGACAGTTGACAAACAGTAGGGGACTTGCAAAGCAATTTTTTTTTCAAAGTGCTCAGCGAAAGTATATACCAGTGAAAAGGAATAACTGTAAGAAAAGGGGTAATCTGCCATGGGTGTCTAAGAAAATAAGAGAAGCAGAAGCCTAGAAGAGCACAGCAAGCCAGGCAGCATCAGGAGGTGAAGAAGTCAATATTTTGGTTGTAACCCTTCTTTAGGACCCAAAACGTCAACCTCTCCACCTCCTGATGCTGCTTGGCTTGCTGTGCTCTTCCAGCCTCCTGGCTGTCTACCTCGGATTCCAGCATCTGCAGTTTCTTGTCTCGAACAAAATAAGAGAGGCTATCAAATGAAAAGTGAAGGCATACAAAGTGGCAAAGACCAACGGGAAACTTAAAGATTGGGAAAATTTTAAAGGTTAACAGAAGCCACAAAACAAAAGTAAGATAGATTATGACAGTAAACTAGCTCAGAATATAAAGACAGATAGCAAAAGTTTCTATAATTATATAAAATGAAAAAGTGTGGCTCAGTTAAGCATTGATCCTTTAGAGAGTGAGAAGGGGGATTTATAGAGTCATAATGAGGAAATAGCCAAGGCATTGCACAGGTATTTTGTGTTAGTCTTCCCAGCAGAGGACAAGAATAACATGCCAGTAATTGACAAGGAGGCGAAGGTAGGTGAGGACCTGGAAGCAATCATTACCACGAAAGATGTTGTATTTGGCAAGTTAATGGGGCTAAAGGTAGACAGGGAGGAGAAAGTGAAGACTGCAGGCAGCATCTGAGGAGCAGAAGAATCAACGTTTCAGTCCTGATGAAAGGCTTATGCCCGAAATGCGATACTCCTGCTCCTCAGATGCTGCCTGACCTGCTGTGATTTTCCAGCATCACAATCTCGACTCGAAAGGTTGCCAAGTTTCATGGCCCTGATGGAATGCACCAGGGTAGTAAAGATGGCAGGAGAAGTAACAAATGCACTTGTGGTAATTTTCCAAAATTTGCTGGACTCTGCAGATTGGAAAACAGCAAATTTGATGCCACTGTTTAAAAAAGAGGTAGACAAAATATGGGGAATTATAGACCAGATAGAGTAAGTTCTGTAGTGGGGAAAATGAGTCAATCTATTACCAAGGAAGAAATAGCAAGACATCTTGACAGAAATTGTCCCATTGGACAGACACAGCATCGGTTCATGAAAGGCAAGTCATGCTTAATTCATCTACTGGAATTCTATGAAGACATTGTGAGCACAATGGACAACTGGAACCTAGTAGATGTGGTGTATCTAGATTTCCAAAAGGCATTCGACAAGGTACCGCAAAAAAAGCTGCTGTGTAAAATAAAGGTGCACAGCATTGTGGGCAACGTATTAGCATGGACAGAGGAATTGATAGCTAACAGGAAGCAACGAGTGGGGATAAATGAGTGCTTTTCTGATTGGCGATCAGTGACTAGTAGTGTGCTTCAGGGATCAGCATTGGTATCGCAATTGTGTAAAATTTACACAGATGATTTGGAGTTTGAGACCATGTGTAGTGTGCCAAAGTTTGCAGATGACACTAAGATGAGTGGTAGCGCAAAGTGTTCAGAGGGCTGTGAAACTTTGCAGAGGAACATAGATAGTTTAAGTGAGTGGGCAAAAGTTTAGCTGATGGAGTACAATGTTAATAAATGTAGTCATCAATTGTGTAAAAAGGACTACTATTTGAATGGTAAAAAATTGCAGCATGCTGCTGTGCAGAGGAACCTGAGTGTCCTTATGCATAAATCACAGAAGATTGGTCTGCAGGTGCAACATGCAATTTTGAACACAAATGGAATTTTGTCCTTCATTGCCAAAGGGATTGAGTTTAAAATTGGAGAGGTTATGTTGCAGCTGTCTCAGCTGCTGCTGAGGCCACAACTGGAGATACTGCTACAGTTTTGGTCTCCTTACTTGAGAAAAGATGCACTAGCACTAGAAGGGATGCAGAGGAGGTTCACTCGGTTGATTCCAGAGTTGAGGAGGTTTGCTTATGAGGAGAGACTGAGTAGGCTCGGATTATATTCATTGGAATTTAGAAGAATGGGAGGCGGGATTTATAGAAACATAAAAATGTGAAGGGAATAGATAAGATAGAAGTAGAGAGGATGTTTCCACTGGCAGGTGAAACTAGGACAAGAGGGCATAGCCTCAAAATTAGGGGGAGCAGGTTTAGGACAGAATTGAGAAGGAACTTCTTCACCCAGAGTGTCGTGAATGTATGGAATTCCATGCCTAATGAAGTGGTTGAAGCTTCCTCAGTAAATGCTTTTAAAGCTAAGAGATAATTTTTTGAACAATAGCAGAACTGAGGTTATGGTGAGAGGGAGGATAAGTGGAGCTGAAGCCACAAAAAGATCAGCCATGATCTTATTGAATGGCAGATCAGGCGCGAAGGGCCAGATGGCCTACTCCTGCTCCTCATTCTTATGTTCTTCTCCCACCATAAGTCTTAGTGGGTGGGTTAATGTAATGTGTTCTGTGGCTTGGGACTAACGCCCATAATCCTCTGAGGGTTGCCCCTCACTTTCACCTGTGGAGCAGAAAGCTGTAACTTCCCTAACCTGTGTAAACTGGGTTGAATTCTGTTCACTGTCTTTGAGGATGACGGGTGCTGTTACGACACAATGCTGACTTTTTACTTCCAAATGCATATATTGTCATAACTATTGTGAATTGGACTCAATGGGCGGTATCCTACAATCCACACTGAAGTGGCTTTGGAATAATACATGTTTGAGGGAGCATGTGCTGAGTAACCTGGGTCGTTCACCCATTGTGTTTCCACCTCTGACTGCACCCACCAGAGACACAGGAAGCTACAAATGACGAGTCTGGGGTGCTGCTGTGATAGTATTAATGGTACTAGGACCCAGGCTGTGGGAAATTTCCTACAGATCCCTGGAGTCAGCCTCCTGATAGCCGGTGATTGTGGGCCAGTGAGTCTGCCTTTATCTATCCCTGTCACTCTCTACAATGATCGTCTGGCAGCTGTGGTTACCAATATTTTGTAAAGTTTCAGACATTTTCAAAGGACACCTCCATCTCTTGCAGCATTGTTGCCAGTAGGACAATTCTGTGAGTCACCCCCATCGGCCATTTGAATATTTGGTCTAGACTTCATCTTTGGTATATGATGCTTCCACAAACAGCTTCTTTAACAGGGTACCTCCAGGAAGGTCACCAAGATTGGTGACCAAGTAACACCAGCAACACTGGAATTTTCTTTCGATCTCTTCAGTAAGTCCTCAAAAGTTGTGCCCGGAATTCCCACTTCCCCTGTTAAAACCCCAGCTCTGCTATAAAATGCCTTCACAAAGATAACCTGAAATCCATTTTCTCCTGTGGAAAAATGACACTAAAGTCAAGCTGTGACAATCTTTTCATCGACAGTAAAGATAATTCTGAGATGTTCAAGTTGTAGTGTTGTTTACTCAGCAATTCCTCCCCTAAGGTTATTTTTGCTGTAAAAGCCAGATCTGAAGGAAGAAACAAGTACTATGACATTGTTTAATTCTAATTAACCAATTATACTGCGATCCTAGTAAATTACCTTTTACAGTATCAAAAGCAGTGAGATTGAAAATCTTATTCGTGAAATTTTACACAATCAGATGTATTCTAGATGGTTGGAAGGAAATTTAAACTTATAGCTTCACTACAGAATTACATAAATTATTCCCTCAAACAGTGCTATTCTGTCATAAAGAACAATCTTTATAATTATGGTATGAAGTAATTCCACTGCGCCCCAAACATGCCACTGAACACACAGATGGAATCTACACATAACCAGTCAGATTGTAGGAGTTGAATTCCGATTTTGCTGCTTTTGACTGAACAGATGCAGCCGATGGAGCAGGTGCAGAGCGGTTGGCTGCAGGATTCTGGTAGGACATTGGTCGTCTACTGTAGGGCTCAGTTCTCCTACCTATAAATGACAGGGACAGCATGACTCCTCCAATGATGGACAGCATCGCGGCAACGACCCCAAGGTACAAAGACTCACCGATCTCAAACTTGAGGTCACCAGGAATCAATGGATTGTTGAAATTCAGTATCACTCCATTCATTGTCCATGCCACTGGCACCAATCCTGCTAGGCCAGCTATGATAAAGAAAACTCCTCCGGTGCCAGCAATCTTGTCTTTTATTGGAGAATCCTTGGCACATACTGTGCATTTCATGCCAATCACAGAAATTGTTATAGCCAGTAATGAGACAGAAACTGAGGTGACCATCATGGCACGAGCAGTTTGCAGGTCTGCCGGCAGTTCTAGGACAGAGTTATATGTATCGCATTGGAAAACACCAGTACTGAACATGGCACATTCCCACCACAACCCTTTCATGTAGACAATAGCAGTTACGACATTTGCTCCAATGTGTGCCGTGATCCTCCAGTGGGGCATAATAGTAGCTGACAATGTCCCAACCATGCCGATTATGCATACGATCAAAGCTACTAATTGCATGGCAGTGTTAGCCATTGTGAAACTCAAAAGATTTTCCTCAAAAATAGTTCTTGCGTCCTTACAGGATGCATCCAGTGCAAAACTCTGCTTCAAATGCCTGTTGTTCCCGTTAGTGACCTGGCTTCATGTGTCTATCTGAAACCATAAAGATTAAAGTTTTATTGATGACTGCTGAATAAGTGACCTTGGTCCCTTAATTACCTGCAATAACTAAGCTCAGCAAATAATAACTTTTCTTTATTGAACTTCCACAAAAAGCTGAAATTATTTCATTTGAGCTATTTATCACAGGATGCTTCAGTTTGAAACCTTACATTCACAAATGACTTTACCATCTGCTGCCCTTTTATTGGCGCACATTCATGTTATCACTCCATTTAGATCTAAAGGGTAAAGTAGCCTGAGTTGTGACTAAAGCACGTCTGCTATTCACTGTGTTGCTCAATGTATATACATCAGGGAAGTTAAAACCACTATGTGTCTGCATAGCTTTTGTGGAAAATAGTTTGTGGAACTCTTTCGGAAGTTGAAATCTGTTTATGAATCAGGGATGGTCATATTAACCGCTTAGCTTTTACATGGAGATATTATTAACACTTAACTAAAATTCACATGATAGTTGACTGCAAAGCATCGTTATACATGACAGTTGTCATTATCCAGGAAACAGTTATGAAGAATTGTTGTTAGTGTTTGTATTGGATCAAGACGCAAAAGTATTTTCTCTTTGGAGAATCCTGAATTCACGGCTGCTGGTGCCACCAAGAAACTGTTAACAGCAGAAGAACACCTTGACCTGGATACCTCAACATTTGTCATTTAGCTATCACTTTCAACGAGAATGTTCACAATCGGATCTTCAAAGAATTTCCCAAAGCACTCATGATGCCGTCAGAACTATTGCTCCACCTGCCCCTCACCAGTGTGAGGCATGACCCATTGTAAACCCAGGGCTCAGGACCATTCTGCTAGCAAGCTGCAGGCGTGAAGCTATTACCCCACTGTAATCCATGATGCCGGTAAAATGGGAAATTGACCTGGAGATCAAGTCAGAAAAGTTAAAGAGGTAATCCAGAGAGTGAGAGGGGAGAAAGGCAATGGGGCAAACAGTTTAACTTAGAAACAGGAGGAGAATTGCTATTTCTGTTGTTTTCACCAAAATAAATTTGTAATGTACCTGCATCCGATTATAAGTGGCTTTTGGTATTGTCTTTTAAGACGATCTCACTCACCTGTTTGCACCAATGTTCCTGATCTACTATGTGGGTTAGTGGCTCCAAAGCAGCCTGCAGGCTTTGCTCTAATAACACATAGTACAAAAGGTTTAAAGCCAGTGTACACTATAAAAACCCAGACATAATTAAATTGTAAAGGAAATATTGAACACATTGTCTATTTACATCTGAAAGTGAAAACCAATTGAATATGAGGAACCCTTTGTTTGGAAAAAGTTTGCAGCAAAAAGAGTCATTTGCACTCTTGATATCATCACTGTGCAAGATGTTTCATTTAGGTATTAAGCACATAAGATTAGATTAGTTACAGTGTGGAAACAGGCCCTTCGGCCCAACAAGTTCACACCAACCTGCAAACCACCCGGACCCATTCCCCTACATTTACCTCATCACCTAACACTATAGGCAATTTAGCATGGCCAATTCACCTGACCTGTATATTTTTGGACTGTGGGAGGAAACCGGAGCACCCGGAGGAAACCCACGCAGACACGGGGAGAATGTGCAAACTCCACACAGTCAGTCACCTGAGGCGGGAATTGAACCCCAGTCTCTGGCGCTGTGAGGCAGCAGTGCTAACCACTGTGCCGCCCACATATTGGGTAAATTTTAAATATCAGTGCCAAATAATATGCAGGGCTGTTTTCTCACTGGGGCAGTAATTTCGATGTCTGTCTCTGTCTGATTTTCAGTATTCACAGAATCGGAGCGAGGTGAACTCACTCACAATGTGGTTCAGGATAGGTCCATAAGATCATAAGTCCATAAGATAAAGGAGCAAAATTAGGCCATTTGGTTCTTCAAGTCTGCTCTCCCATTTGTTCATGGCTAATATCGTTCACAATTCTAATTTCCAAGTCTTTCCTTCGAACACTCAGTTTCTTGGTTAGTAAAGAGATCATCTATCTCTGAGTTAAATACACTCAATTGGCCTCCACAGCCCTCTGCAGCAATGAGTTCCATAGATTAACCATCCTCTGGCTAAAGAAATTCCTCCTTGTCTCAGTTCTAATGGGTCATACCTTCACTCTGAGGCTGTGCCCTCAGGTCCTAGTCTGTCCTACTAGTGGAGACATTTTCTCCGCATTCATTGTATCCAGGCCTCTCAGCATTCTGTTAGTTTCAAAAAGATCCTCCCTCAGCATTCTGAACTCCATCAAGTACAGACCCAGAATCCTCAACTGGTCCTCATATGATAAGCCCTTCATCCCCGGGATCATTCTTGTAAACCTTCTCTGAACCCCCTCGAAGACCAGCACATCTTTCCTTAGATATGGGGCCCAAAACTGCTCGCAATATTCCAAATGCAGTCTGACCAGAATTTTATACAGTCTCAGGAGTGCATGTCTGCTCTTGTATTCTGGTTCGCTTGAAGTTATTGCCAACATTGCATTTGCCTTCCAAACTGCCAACAGAATCCACATGTTAAGCTTAAGAGAACCCTAAACTCGAGGTCCCATGTCCTTTTGTGCTTCAGATTTCTGAAGCCTTTCCCACTTTAGAAAATAGTCTATGTCTCTATTCTTCTTACCAGAGTGCAGAAACTCATACTTGCCCACATTGTATTCCACTTCTTTGTCTACTCTCCTAGCCTGTTCAATCTTTCTGCAGCCTCCACACTTCCTCAATACTATCCATCCCTCTACCTTTGTGTCATTATAATTTTATTTTAGGTCACTCATAATCTGAGATCATAACATATATAATCTATTTGATTTAGGTCAGTCCAATGACTGGTAATAGTGGGGGAAATCCAGACGTCAAACTTCCAGCGCATCTGACAATGGATAGCAGTGCTGCACCTTTATGTAATTCATCCATTCATAACAACTCTCACCCGCTGCTTATAGGAAGCAGAACAAGAAACCAACCCCATGATTCAATTTGGTGCAGACAGCATAATGAGTAAAGAAGATCAGAGTAAAAAACAAAGCAGGTTCGATGAACTCGGAACTGCGCCTATTAAATCATCAGTAATACACATAGAAATGACTCGAGGGTATGACATGAAACATGATTTTATTGCAATTTGTAATGAGTCGTTGATCACAATTGCTTATTTTGTATGTGTTTACCTGAACAAACGAACAAGCTAAACTGCAAAGTACATTGATTTCATATTGCAACACAACAGATCAACGAAATATATCACCAACAGCAGGATGCAGTTTTAACAGAAAATAATTTAGTCCATTTTAAATTGCTCTGAAGTTAATATCTTGAAGCTTCTTTTCATTTGCCTGGGCAAAAGGAATATGTTTTTAATAGTTCAAATCAATTTCTACATTAACTAGATTACAGCTAATAGAATAAATTGGTGCATTTTGCTTATCATTTTGCATCTAATCTTGAGAATACAAGTTACAGATTCAAAACTGACATTGTATACCAGATACATATGAGGAACGGCTGAGGATACTGGGATTGTATTCGTTGGAGTTTAGAAGATTAAGGGGAGACTTAATAGAGACGTACAAAATAATACATGGCTTGGAAAAGGTGGATGCTAGGAAATTGTTTCAGTTAAACGAGGAGACTAGGACCCGTGGACACAGCCTTAGAATTAGAGGGGGTCATTTCAGAACAGAAATGCGGAGGCATTTCTTCAGCCAGAGAGTGGTGGGCCTGTGGAATTCATTGCCACGGAGTGCAGTGGAAGCCGGGACGCTAAATGTCTTCAAGGCCGAGATTGATAGATTCTTGTTGTCTCGAGGAATTAAGGGCTACGGGGAGAACGCTAGTAAGTGGAGCTGAAATGCGCATCAGCCATGATTGAATGGCGGAGTGGACTTGATGGGCCGAATGGCCTTACTTCCACTCCTATGTCTTATGGTCTTATGGTCTTATGATACCTTTTGTTTGCTTTTGGCAATCAGTTCAACAAAGGTTCTCTGGACTAGCTCTTGGGTTGAAACATGACGAGAGGCTCTATAAATTAGGTCTACATTCTGTGGAGTTTAAAATCATCAGTTGGCAACTAATCGAAAGATGCAAGATCCTGAGAGGACTTGATAGAGTTGGCATCGATAGTTTGTCTCTCCTAACTTAGGAGTTCGAATATGAGGGCCAATTCTCAGAATAAGGGGACAATCACTTAGGATTAAGTTGAGATGGCACTTCTTCACAGAAAGGATTGTGAATTTTCGCACTACCTTACCTCAAGGCGTTCTGAATGCTGCTTTACTGATTATATTTAAGGCTGGGATAGATTGATTTTTCACTTCTCAAGACGTCAAGAGAGCTGATGGAAAGATAGACTTGAAGGCAAAAATCGGCAATGATAATATCAAATGATGGAACAGGCTGGATAGGCAGTATGGTATACTCCTGCTCTTATTTCTTTTCTGTTGTTTCCCTGAGGAATCATTCATGAGTATTCAGAACTGCATTTGTTGTCAGCAAGCCTTTTAAAAATATTCATATGGACACAATATAACTTTTTTCTCGTCTGTATTTCTTAAAAGTCATTCAGAAAGTACATACATATTTTAATTTTACATGATTAATACTTTTTTAAAACTTCCACTCAAAACAGAGAGCATCTCAGCCTCTGTACTGCAGAACTCTGGAGTCTCGAGGAGCACATTTTGGTGAAGTAAAGACTCCACGTGTGCTTCTGGAATGTTGCAGGACAAAGACATGTCAAAATAACTCTGTGATCAATAATAAACCTATATAATATTCATATCGGATTCAGCAATGACATACTGATATTAAAAATATGTGTATTCATAGCAGTGAATTGAATTGCAGAAGTTGGTTAATTGCCAAGCTGTTATAAGCTGAATGGTCAAGTTATGTCACTGTGACATGGGAGTTCCTGTAAATAAAATGTGGTGCAGATTATGAAATGCAAATAACATGGTAGATGCCATGGAAATGCTTAAGTTGCCTTTTACATTATCCTTCCATCACAACACATGTAAACAAAAACTGAGTAATGTATGATATTTCATCTAAATCTGTGGCCACATTTTTGCCTTTATAATTAAATCTATAGATTTAATCAACTGCTTAGTTTTACATGCATGTAAATCAAGTTTTACCTACCCTTAAATGAAGCTGTCAGCCTGATATACAGTGTAAGATAAGGGTTCATCATTATCTCACTCAAATGTCTTTATTTTCAAATGTGAACCTATGTAGTGGACTCAGTCTATAGCTCTATAGCACCCTTCACACAGAAGTCTGAGCTGTCTTTACCCAATGTATGCACTGTGCTGTTTCAGTGAGGCAAAAAAAACTGGATACCAATCATGGACAGGATATCAGCCAAGTATTCATCAGCTAAGTTGTACGTATTGCCACTATGGCTCAGATCAGATAAATCAGGAATTGGAACTGATCACTTTTCTAACTCTGCACTGTACATTCCGTTCAATTCCACACTGAACCATTGGGGAATACTCAAATGTGACTGTAATGTTACTTTGATAAAACATAACAATTATTAATAAAATTACTGAACTGTTTTCCAATAAAACACAATTCTATTGAACACCGACATTGGTGTAAAATAATAACAAAGTGGACTGTTTAAGAAATTTGATGTCTTACTGTTATATTTAGCTACAACATTATTTTAAAAATTAGAAATGCTTTTATGTTGCCATGAAATGAAACAACTATAAAAGATTTTCCATGAGACTAGCTTGACCTGTTTTTGTAGGCTACCTGTTTACACATTAGTTAAGGTCAGATGTTGGCTTTCCCATGGCGTAAGAGTCCAAAATGCACAAAATTAGAAACACAATAGAGTCATAGAGGTCTACAGCACAGAAAAAAAGGCCCTTCAGCCCATAGAGTCTTTGCTGGTTGAAAAAAAAGTTACCTAACTATTCTAATCCAACTTTCCAGGATTTGGCACATTGCCCTGTATGCTTTGGCATTATGAGCACAGATGTAAATATTTAAATATTGTGAGGGTTTCTATCTCTACCACCCTTACAAGCAATGAGTTCCAGATTCCTACCACCCTCTATTAAAAAGATCTTTCTTCCCATCCCCTGTAAACCATGTGCCGCTGAACTTTGATCTCTACCCCCTAATCACTGATCCCTCCACCCAGGGGGAAAAGTTCCTTCCTTTCTACTCTATCTATCCCCTCACAATTTTATAAATCTCAATCATGTCTCCCTTCAGTCTCCACTGATCCAAAGAAAATGATACAGTCTATCAATTTCTCTTCACAACTAAAAACTGTCCAGCTCAGACTACATCCTGGTAAATCTCTGCTGCATACTCTCCAGTGCTATCGTATCTCTCCTATAATATGGATTCCAGAATGGTATTCAATGTCTACCCATAGCTTAACCAATGTTTTATACAGTTCCAGCATAATGTCATATGATTAATTGAACCTAAACAAACAAAAGCACGGTTCTAGCACAGGCAAGTTTGGTAACTTCAATAGGTGAGGCAGGAACATTAGCTGGGGAGGTGTTACACAGCATTACAAAATATTCGAGAGCTTCAGAAGTGAAGTTAGTTGTAAAATGTATCAGACCATGTCATCGGCATTAGTATATATATATGATATAGAACATTAAACAGCAAAACCACAGGGTAAACATTGTATAATGAAATTCAACCATAAACTTTGCAATGGAGAATATAAATTTAATTTAGCAAGAGGGTTATTAAATAGCCAGTGGAAATATTTTCCACAATGTTAATTGTTTGCAGTTTTTTCTAAAATAAGGAAGGAGTAAAAAATCCATCAAATCAACATGATACTGCTTGTAGTAAGGTTGCGTGGAGAAATTAAATACCTCCCACAATAGGTTTTAGTGGGTGGGTTAATGTAATGTGTTCCATGGTCTGGAAGACAAGCCCATAATTGCACTGAGAGTTTTCTCTCACGTGTGCTTGTGGAGCAGGAAGCCATAATTTCCTATTCTGTGCTTACTAAGCTGAATTCTGCTTACTGTCTTGGAGAGCAATGGGTGCTGTTTTGTAGGTAATGAAGTGCTGACTGTTTAGTTCCATTGCGCGTATTGCCATAACTATTATAGATTAGACTCAATGGGTGGTATCATACCATCTGCACTAAGGTGGCTTTGGAATGATGGATGTTTGGGGGAGCATTTGCAGCATAATATGTTGGGTTGATCACTTCTGACTGCACCATCAGAGACACGGTAAACAATGGACCTGGCTACCACTTGGCAGCAGCAGGTAGCCCAACGGAAGCAACTAACTGACCATGTGAGACAGGTTTGGGGAGCTGTTGCGATCCTATTAACAGTGCTAGGCCCCAGGCTATGGGAAATTTCCTGCAGCTCTCTGGAGTCAATTACCTGGCAGACGGTGATTGTGGGCCAGTGAGGCATCCTTTTCCTAACCCTGTCACCCTCTATAATGATAGTCTGGCAGCTGTGACCACAAATATTTTTTGAGTTTCAGACATTTTCAGCGAATGCCAAATCCGTGGGCCATTTGGTCCCTAGCCTACGCTGCATCTTTAACAATATAACACTTTTAGAGACAGCCTCTTAACTGGCCAGCTCCAGGATGATCACAAAGATTGGTGACCAAGTACCATCAGCAACAGTAGAACTTGCTTTTGATCTCTTCAGTAATTTCTTAAAAACAGTAAGATAGTGTCCGAAACCCTTGCCTCACCATCTGAGCCCCAGCTCTGGTATAAAACACCTCCACAAAGATAACCTGAAATCCAGTTGCTTCTTTGGAAAAATGACATTGAATACAAGCTGTGACAATCTTTTTTGCCAACAGTAAAGATAATTCTGAGATGTTCAGCTTGCCATTTTTTAAGACATTTTTTGAGGTAAAAGTCGGATCTGAAGAAAGGAAGAAACAAATACTATGTAAGCTTAATGCTAACAATTAGTTATACTGCGATCCTAGTAAAATCACGTTTTATGATATCAAATGCAGTGAGACAGGAGATTTCTTTCTCAAAATTTATAGAATCATCGGTAACTAAATCATGAGTTGTGGGAACGTTTAATCCTTATCATGCTAAGATCTTTACAGTGAAATTAAGTAAATTCCTCTGACTAGAACAATCCTGTCACATAGAATAATCTTTATCATTACAGCATTAAGTAATTCCACTGCGCCCCAAACATGCCACTGAACACACAGATGGAATCTACACATAACCAGTCAGATTGTAAGAGTTGAATTCCGATTTTGCTGCTTTTGACTGAACAGTTGCAGCCGATGGAGCAGGTGCAGAGCGGTTGGCTGCAGGATTCTGGTAGGACATTGGTCGTCTACTGTAGGGCTCAGTTCTCCTACCTATAAATGACAGGGACAGCATGACTCCTCCAATGATGGACAGCATCGCGGCAACGACCCCAAGGTACAAAGACTCACCGATCTCAAACTTGAGGTCACCAGGAATCAATGGATTGTTGAAATTCAGTATCACTCCATTCATTGTCCATGCCACTGGCACCAATCCTGCTAGGCCAGCTATGATAAAGAAAACTCCTCCGGTGCCAGCAACCTTGTCTTTTATTGGAGAATCCTTGGCACATACTGTGCATTTCATGCCAACCACAGAGATTGTTATAGCCAGTAATGAGAGACCAACTGAAATAACCATCATGGCACGAGCAGTTTGCAGGTCTGCCGGCAGTTCCAGGACTGAGTTGTAAGTTTCGCATTGGAAAACACCAGTACTGAACATGGCACATGCCCACCATAATCCTTTCATGTAGACAATAGCAGTTACAACATTTGCTCCAATGTGTGCCGTGATCCTCCAGTGGGGCATAATAGTAGCTGACAATGTCCCAACCATGCCGATTATGCATACGATCAAAGCTACTAATTGCATGGCAGTGTTAGCCATTGTGAAACTCAAAAGATTTTCCTCAAAAATAGTTCTTGCGTCCTTACAGGATGCATCCAGTGCAAAACTCTGCTTCAAATGCCTGTTGTTCCCGTTAGTGACCTGGCTTCATGTGTCTATCTGAAACCATAAAGATTAAAGTTTTACTGATGACTGCTGAATAAGTGACCTTGGTCCCTGCAGTAACTAAGCTTAGCAAATAATAAATTTCCTTTATTGCACTAATACAAAGAGTTGAAGTTATGTTTTATTTGAAATTCACTGAAATAATCATTTAAAAGGATTGTTTTGTTTTTACAATGGTGAGACTACCACGTGCAACTTAACCTTAAATACCCTATCACATTGAGACTATCATATACCTAACAATTCACTCACATACTTACAACTTGCATTCAGTATTTGAACTAGTGGATTTTATTTCATCATGCTCAAAGTTGGAGTGCCATCGATCATTGTGACACTTAGCATATTGTTAAACTCAATTTTAAAAATGTTAATGCGTGCAAAATATCACTAGTCATTCACTCCTTCTCACAAAGCAACTCTGGCTTACAATGCTGGGGCTGTCTTTCAGATGAGAACTGAAACTAAAGTGCAAAACTGTTCATTTCTTACATGAGCTACTGTTGGCCCTCTAATTCTGTCTGCATCTCCTTTATTCTTCTCTTTGCTTATCCAACTGCTCCTACATGCCAGGTGCCCACAAACTGCTTGCAAGCAAAGACAGGTTTCAATTACAGGGGGCTATGTCATCTGCAGCAATTCTCAAAGATATTCTGTTGGTGTGGGAGAATAAAATTGGGAGGGTAGTTATGATCAGACTGAGAAACAAGTGTGTGATTGTGGCACTACAGCAGGGCTGGAATAAAAGCTGCTGTCCAATCAATTACATAGTTCTGATAAGCTTACAGTTTTACTGGCAGTCTTCTGTAGTCCTTTTAGGAATGATGTGTGGATCATATTTTCCTGAATACAACAGGTCTGATCGTGTGACACACACTCCTGACCAGTTCACAAACTGTTTGTGGAGGGACCACAGACATCAGCAGCTCAATGTGAAATGCTAATTGGATTTGAGGCACAATTACAACCACTCTGGTGACTTCTGCTTTAGGTATCGTCATACATTGTCAGCAGTGCCATTTTTAAAGCCTAAAGTCAGATTCCCATAGGGTGACATGGTGGCTCAGTGGTTAGCACTGCTGCCTCATAACACCAGGGATCCGGGATCAATTCCATCCTCTGGTGACTGTTTGCATGATTTCCCTGTGTCTGTGTGGGTTTGCTCCTGTCCAAACATGCATAGGTTAGCTGGATTAGCCATGCTAGATTGTCTGTAGTATAAAGAGATGTGCAGGCTGTGTGGATGAACAAGGGGTTATTGCCCCAGTTGACCTATCATCTTGACCTGCTCCTGCCCCACTGAACACATCTCTACATATCTTAACACCATCCTATCCCCTTGGTCAAGGAACTCCTCAGCTAGGTCTGGGACACCACCCACCCCTTCCAACCCCTCTATGATCTTTGCTTCCCCGGCCCCAGTGCTTCATCTTCATCATGGACATCCAGTCCCTGTACACATCTATCCACCGTGACAAAAGCCTCCAAGCCCTCCGTTTCTTCATCTCACACTGACCCAACCAGTACCCTTTCACAGACACTCTCATTCGATTGGCTGAACTGGCCCTCACCCTCAACAATTTCTCCTTCGAATCCTCCCTCTTCCTCCAGAAAAAGGGTTAGCCATGGGCACCTGCGTGGACCCCAGCTATGCCTGTCTCTTCGTCAGGTCCATGGAACAACCCATCTTCCACAGCTACACCAGCATCATACTCCACCTTTTTCTCCATTACATCGATGACTATATCAGCGCCACCTCATGCTGCCACGAGGAGGTTGAACAGTTCATCAACTTCACCACCACATTTCCCCCTGACCTTACATTCACCTGGACTACCTCGGACACCTCCCTCCCCTTCCTGGACCTCTCCATCTCAATTAACGGTGACCGACTCAACACAGACATTGACCACAAACTCACCAACTCCCACTGCTACCTGCACTACACCTTCTTCCACCCTGCTTCTTGCAAAAATGCTGTCCCTTATTCGCAAATCCTCCACCTCTGCAACATCTGCTCCCAGGAGGACCAATTCCACCACAGAACATTCCAGATGGCCTCCTTCTCCAAAGATCACAATTTCCTCTCCCATATGGTTGATGATGGAGTTTACGCATTCTCCACATGTCTGCGTGGGTTTTCTCCAGGTGCTCTGGTTTCCTCCCATAATCCATAGATGTGCAGGTTAGGTGAATTGGCCATGTTAACTTGCCGGTGCATCTCATCCACTTCCCGCGCCTCCATCCTCAAACCCCACCTCTCCAACTGCAACAAGGACAGAAACCCTCTGGTTCTCACCTTCCACCCTATCAACCTCCGGATACATTGCATTATCCTCTGCCGTTTCCACCACCAACAAACACACCACACCACCAGAGTTATTTTACCTTCCCCACCCCTATCTATGTTCTGTAAAGACCATTCCCTCCACAACTGCCCTGTTAGGTCCATGCCCACCACTAACCCACCATCTCCTCCCGACACTTTCCTCTGCCACTGCAACAATTGCAAAACCTGAGCCCACACCTCCCCCCCTTACCTCTGTCCAAGCCCCAAAAGGATCCTTCCACATCTGTCAGGGATTTACCTGCACTCCCACACATGTCATCTACTAGATTTGTTGCTCCTGATGTTGTCTCCTCTACAGTGGGGAGACAGGACGCCTAATTGCAGAATGCTTCAGAGAACATTTCCAGGACACACGCACAAAACAACCCCACTGCCCCATGGCCAAAAACTTCAACTCCCCCTCCCACTCTGCCAAGGACATTGGGAGTCTTGGCCTCCTCCACCGCCAAATCGTTACCAAATCGTTTGACTCAGAGGGTAGAAAACCTCTGGAATTTTGTATCTCATAAAGTTGCTGATGCCAGTTCATTGAATATATTTAACCAAAGAAATAGATAGGTTTCTAGACACTAAAAACACTTGGAGAATGGGGAGAGACAGGGAGCATGGTGTCATGATAGAGCATCAGTCATTGAATGATGCAGAAGGCACAATGGCTATGTTTCTAGGTCAATAGGTCAAAATCGTGAAACTGCATTCTTAATCACATTGTAGGTGTACAGACCCCCAGCACTGCAAATGTTCAAGAGGACAGCTCACTGCCACCTTCTCAAGGACAGTTAAGGACAGTTAATAAATACTGGCACAGTCAGCAATGTACACATTCAGTCAAACAATTTTCAAAAAGGTACTGAAATGATATCCCTACACACACCATGTAACTAGGACTGTAATAATTCACTAAATAAGATTAAGGTCAGAGAGATTAAAGAAGCGAACATAAACCTAGAATTAAATATTTACTTTTAAAGTTTGATGTGGAATCTTAAATATTAGTTTACAGAATCAGTATATAACACATTAGTAGAAACAATTGTAATCCATTATATCTAGACATAGCTTATGCTAAAGCAAGCAGGGTTATAACTCTTTCGGTAAAAGACTTGTTTATGTGTGGGCTTTCGCACTTACCCCTTGTTCCCAGGGTGTTTGATCAAGTTAAGACAGTACATATAGAAATTCAATATGAATATCAGCAAATAAAATAAATGGATACATTGTTAGCCATGATGGAGCCTTGACTATCAATATTTGACAAAGTAAAACTGTACCAGTGGCTTAAGCATTAGCATTCTTTATGCTGCGTCAGAAGGTTTTGAGATCAAACCTCCCCTCTGTACTTGAATGTGAAAATCCAAAGCTGAAATTCATGAGCAGTAGTAATGGAATGCTACACTTACAAAAGTATTCTCGTTTAGAGATAATATTATGTTGAGGTCCAGTCTGCCCCCTCAGGTGAATATAAAAGATCTTATGACAATATTTTCAAGGATAGGTTATTCTCATGTCTTGCCTAAAGAATTCCTTTTAACTGATATTACAAAAACAAAATATTTGCTGATTATCACTTTGTAATTTTTGAGAGGTTATTCTGCGAAAATTGGCTGCTGGATTTCCTGTACAACAGTGACTACACTTCAACAGTACTTCAATGACCATAAAGTCCAGCGGTTGTGAAAGTTGCTTCATAACTACAACCTTTTCTTTCAGTTCATTCGACTCATTGAAATGCATTCATGCCATCATTTCTCTGTTGAAATGATTGTACAGCTTTTGCTTTTACTGCTATCCCCATCCTCCAACTCACTCACTCCACCAACCCCAGCACCAAATACCAATTATAAATAGTGGATGTTGCCCTTCGTAATAACTTTTCTAAACTGTCTGTTCAAAAGGTTTAGTTTCTGTACACTTATCAAGAGATTACAGTCTGGAATTCAATGGCAAAATACAATGCAAAACCCTACAATTTTATGGATTTTTGCAGTTTGTTGTTCTTAGAACTTTAGCTGACAAAGCGTCATTTATTTAATTTAATTCTAAATATATTGCTATTAGTTCATTGTTCAGGTTGAAAAAAAAGAAAATATGCTTTGCTTACCTCATTACTGACTGCCGTAAGGAAACTGAAATGTGAAAATGAGTGACGGGTAGTACCAAAGCAGCAACTGAGGTCGACTTCCAGGTTTTTAACTACCCATTCGTAACTAATACAAAACCACAGTCCTGGATTCAATATTGTGTGTCCTTAAAAAATTAAATTTTTTTCTGAAGCAAATTAGATCGAGGTGCATCACAATTACTGCAGACATTAAATTACTGAAAGTTTTTAAATCCACGACTTAGGCACATTAATTTCTCTGATTTTGTTTTGAAATTACGAACAATCTGTCATTAAAGTGTTAATTCATGCTTAGTGGAAGCAATTTAAGATCCTTTCTCTATACGTAAATTGTTTATGCTCATTTAACCCTTTAAATTCTCTACATTTCTCTGGATACTGTAATAGATATGGATACATAAACGTTAATAAAGTATTTTAGTGCAAACACAATTTCCCTTAAATCATAGTTGTATATTTATCACAGTCATTGTTGGATGTTTCTCAGCTATTGGCTGATACAAAAACATACTTTTCTTTTTAAATGCAATCAAAGTTTGGTGGTGAAAAGGTTAATTTGTTGTGGGAAGGATGTTTTTATTTAATCTCCATCACATGCTTATGCAACAGCAACAAGTTTAGCTTCTTAATCGTATCAATCAGGGCTTAGAAAAGTGGTTTGTCCACAAGTAACATTTTGTTTATGGCACGCACTGCTCCATACCAGTGATTCTGCTCAAACCCATTCAAAGGAAAATGAGCTTCAAACAATTAGCTAAGGAATATCTTAAATGGCAAACTTGGGTTGATCCCATCAAATTTATCTACTCATTTGTCCTTCCACCAAAACTGGAGATGGGCTGTTTTAACAAAGTATTATTCTACTATATAAGCTATCTCACATTTCTCAGTTCACTTGAATAATAGTTTGTTTTGCTGAGTAATTCCTGAGCTCAGACACTGCCTCTTTATCACACACTACCAGCAATGTAAATGGTTTCTGATTAACCTGTTCCGTGATGGTATTATGTACCCTGGATCAGGTGCGATTTGAACCCAGGCCTCCTAACTCAGAGTAACGGACACTACAAAGGCAAAGCAGGGCATCTCCAGCCAATTTCTTCAGCTGTGCCTCCCCACACACAAGACCACAATAATAATCAAAGTGAATACACAGTTCCTCCATATACAATTGCTACAGTGCCATTTTGAACTTTAATGTTTAATGACACCTTAGATGTAAGAACTCTTAAGCATATATTTTTAATGAATAGTTGATTGGAAAAGTGCATGTGCATGTTGTGTACTCTGACTTGATGTGCCATAGCCATGTAATCTCTGATGTACTTTCAACTTAAGCAGTAGTCCATTAAACCCGTCAGATAAAACATGGCATACAGCTGAAATAGTGTGGACATTTTTTCTGGAAGCAGCAGCAAGGAAAAATTAGAACACCAGTTCCTGGGTGAGTCAGAATATGGGGGTGGCACGGTGGCACAGTGGCACTGCAGCCTCACAGCGTCAGAGACCCAGGTTCAATTCCCACCTCGGGCAACTGTCTGTGTGGAGTTTGTACATTCTCCCTGTGTCTGTGTGGGGTTGCTCCAGTTTACTCCCACAGTCCAAAGATGTACAGGTCAGGTGAATTGGCGATGCTAAATTCCCCTAGTGTTAGGTGAAGGGGTAAATGTAGGGGAAGGGGTTTGGGTGGATTGCTTTTTGGAGGGTTGGTGTGGACTTGTTGGGCCAAAGGGCCTGTTTCCACACTGTAAGTAATCTAAAAAAAATCTAAGATGTGAAATTTCTGTCCCTGATTCTGTGGAAATGGCAGGCTATATGAGACAGAATTGAAACACCTTCCAGTCTCATAGTAAAGGTAACTACAGAGGTCGACAAAAACCTGAATAAATAAGGGTCACCACTCAGTGCTGGGGAAAGAGTGCTACAAAGCTGCATTGGGCCAGAGATCTCATTTAATTGCAAAAAAGCAGATCAAAGAGATTTTGAATACTTTGCAGGTATATTTTGAATCCTCTACTAATGCTACTTATGAACTGAGGATGAGAATGTAAAATCAATAAATCATTTACCAAAGAGAGTTCCAAATGCTCTCAAAACTAGCACTACAGACAAAGAAAGGAGAAGCACAAAAGTGGCAACTCTTACAGACCAGCTCAGCAAAAAGCCTGGAAAGTTGAGAACTCAATAAAGCTTTGAATAGATTTCACTATCCCTTGCCAGTGACTGAAGACATTTTGCCACAACTTATGAAGACAATAGTTCTAACTACTCCTGATGTGAAAGATGGTTACTGGGCAGGTGAAGCTGGATGACAGCAGCTATTTACTAACTACATTTTGACTATTGCTTGGGCTATAAAAATGTAATTTGACATTCCCACTGTTTTGGAAGAATACCAATGAGGACAACACAAAATTGTTAGTGATTTTCCTGGAGCGGTAGCTACCTGGAAGGCATAGTCTGCTGGTCTTTGGATATGGAGAGATTATACAGAAAGCCATCATGGATCATGATCAGAATTTAATGTGACTGATAGAGAGAGTTGTGAGATGAACCTGAAGCTGAACAAGTAACAGTTGCAACTGAAGATCTCTGTCATAAAGTACAAGGACGATATATTATTAAGAAAATGAATTTGCCAGAACCTAACAAGGTAAGAGATGTAGCGGAGATGCAGTATAACAGATGCAAAGCAGAGCAATGATATATTGGATTTGTGAACAACTAAAGTTGATGTAGTTAGTTCCTGACTAATTTGTCATCAGAATGTGAATGTTTGCTCAATACCAAAGGTGTTTCGCAACACTCAAGAACCAACTCGCATTAAAATTAAACAACTACTGAGCAGCAAGATCAGAGTGAGATGACACAAAGCCAAACTTTGATGCAGGTGGGAAACCATTGCCAAAGCTAAGAATTGGAGAGCCAGTCAGAGTTCAAACTTTTAATGCTCTCAACAAATGTGAGCTCTTGTGGCCTCAGAGGACCTGTGTATATCAACTGTCACCTGGATTATATTTGGTAAATGTGAATGCAGACAGCTGTTGATGAAAATGTGACATTACCAACTATACAGAGTACAAAACAACCATCAAATCTAGAGGTCCATCAATCCCCAGCAAAAGCAATCAATCACTGATAAAAGTTACCACAGCAGCAGTACTCATCACTGGAATAATATTCCCTAGTGAAAGAACATCACTTCAGGAATGAGCTAACACCAGAGAAACTATCAAAACAATGTGTTCACACACCATCAGAAGATCTGCACAATTTAACAACTGCGTAATGAAGCAGTAACTGCCAAAGTGGGACAGAATCAAATTAATACACAGTTTGCTCATCAATGATAATTTTCTGACCTTGTATAGTGAGTAACTTATAATTATAATTGAGAATGCAATGTTATTTTATTATAGAAGAGGGAATTTTTTGGAGAAATGCATTTGTACCTTGTAAACTCCTATATGCCTTGTCATAGTCATGTAACCTCTGATGTAGTTACTTTTAATTTTAAGCAGTAGCCATTAAACCTACCAGTTGAAACACACATGTTGGTCAGCTTCTGAAATCATTGTTGTAGGAATGAAATTTTGTTACTGGAATCACTGGAGATTTCAATGTGTTTCAATGGGCAAGATTTTGCTTTCCCTGGTATAACAAAATAAAAGTCCCTGATATAACAAAATATAAGCAAAATAAAAGTCTGATTTCCGATCTTAACCTTCCAATAATCCTTTCTAACCCTAAAAGGTGACTTTAGGATCTCAACCTTGAGGGGTGACTACCTTATTTCTAAGCATATACATCTCATTAATGCCCCAAACCTGGCATTTCCAATTTTCTCCTCCACCAATTAACTAAATGGCACAAATTCCGGACAAATAAAGCAAAGCAGGCTGCAGCTCACCAAATACCTAGGTTATCCATTAAACAACTGCTTCTTCGACACAAGATTTTTGCATGTTCCATGGCTACCATCCTCCTCATTTGTCATTCATACAACTCCATATTAGGAAAACATCAGCCTCAAAACACCACCATGTCTGCTCTTGGACTAACACAGCCATTTCTTCAGGCCTTTGAAACTTTACTTGGAGCTGACGCCTTTGACTTGGATGTTTGTGCCAGATCATTTTGCATTCAGATATAGCCATGCAGTTAAATAGGATGCATTTGCACCATAATAGGCACATACTCTTAGCTTGCATTCTTAGTACCCACTCAGGTTAGTATTTCACCTGGGGTCTGCCAGCCTCTGTGTTGGCCATATTGCTTTCTCACTTTACACAGTTTTGAGCACTTGGTCACAGGCTGCCAGTCTCTGCAATTTAGCTTGCTATTAGCTCAGCGGGAGAGGCAGGAAGCTTGTGACGGTGAGGAGTGCTGAACAGTCAATGTATCTGTCAGGAAGTGGGTGAAAATGTCACTGTACAACACTGTCCTATAAAAACATCAGAGCTACAGCATGAGCCAGCAGTTTACACAGCAAGCTCACAGCATGTGATTCAACCACACAGTGACAAGTATAAGTCCTTAACAGGGTTACAAGGAAGACACTATGTCTTCAGATACCACTACAGTCAGTTAAGAGGCTGGTCTGATTATATTGCAGAATTATGGTTGAGCGCGTTTAACCAAACTCTTGATTCTACCAGAGCCTTAGGCTCCAATTCCTTACAGTTTGAGAATTGAGACTCATTTGGTTCTGTAGATCAAGTAAAAGAGTAAGGGATTACATTATAATTAGCTCAAACAGAGTGCTATTGAGACATCAGTTCAGGGAGATGGGCCATAATCAGTCAGAGCTGTACTGCCAAGTCAGCTCAGAGATGTTTTGTCAATAATGGTCAGGGGGCTTAACAGGAGCACTCCATAGCGACCTGGGGAAAGCCGCAATTCAATATGGAGATAGTCTTCATTGTCTAGATTGTTGGTGGAATAGTCACTGTGATGGGGGTCAATTGCAGATAGTAGGATGGGAAAGAACTGGCAGCTCTTGAAGGGTTTCAAGCAGGCCATAGTAATTCTGACCATTACCTGGTGAGGATGTAGGCCAGTAAAGGCATTGGAACTTTCAACATTCTGGTCTTTAGGGGTAAAGTTTGCACCTTAATCATATTGTAAAAAGTCTCAACTGAAACAGGGAAGCTGAAAGATCATTGAGGTCCGAGGGTCAGCAACAGAAAATAGAGTATGTATTGTTGGGTGAAAATTGTGTGTAACTGGTGAAGCCAGCAGATTACTCATACTTGCACAAAGTTGGAGGCTACCCATGTCGGATCAAAAGTCAGCTGCACAAAATGGCTGTGACTGCATGAAGCGTGAGCAGTGGAGGTTACTTCTTTATGGTGGAATAAAGTTAATTAATAAATGAACAGTTATTTAATTTTGAGGCCACCCTAAGGGACATTGTAATAATCATACATCCATTCGTTGCCCAGCAATATACAGTAAGAATGATGGCCTTAAGCAATCGTGAATATTGCATGGTGCACACTAATTACCTCCTTGTCACATCAGCTAAACAAGTGTAATGAGAACAAGGAACTTAAAAGAGCAACCTGAATTCCCCATTTGCTAACTGTACTCCATGGCAAATTCTGGAAGACAATACATCCCAGATTCCAGATCCTCATACTGCACTACAGCTGTGCAAGTGCATGGTCTATGGAGTAGAAAGGAGGCTTCTCTATGTAGATGAAATGGAGGATTGATAGCAATCATCTGAGCATTAGTATTGCGTCGAGGATTAGGACATTTACCTGGAGGGTCATTCAAGGGACTATGATAGTATAATGTATTGCAGAGGCTGAGAGGCCACAGTCAAACTAACAACCACCCAATTCCAGGATGAATGAGCTAGACTTAGATCTTGTCTAATTGTTTGCAATCCTATTGCTCAGCTACCAAGCATACCCTGCTGAGTGCAAAGAACAAGTGGATTTGTGCAATAGTCCTTGAACTTTTGCATTGTTGAATAAATAAATATCTCATTATCCATGTGATTGTATCTTGGCATCATCCTACACATCTTACACATGACTAGCTCTACATCACTGTTAAACAAAAAGCAGAAGTGAAACAGTGCATGGAGCTAAGGTTAGATAGCTGTTAAGGCATCAATCAGGAAATGGCATCTGCGTAATGTGTAGTGAAATCCCTCATGGTTGTCATAGGACCATAGAAATAGACAGAGTTGCAAATCATTCAACCCCTCGAGCCTGCTTCATACAGCTATTCAATAGATCATGGCTGATCCTACATTTCTGATCTCCAGCAGGGCAAAATACTGCAGCTGCTGGAATCTGTACTGAAAACAACAAATGCTGGAGATCACAGTCGGTCAGGCAGCATCCATGAAGAGAGAGAAAGCTAACGTTTCAATTCTATGAGACTCTTCATCAGAGCTGACCTGAATTGAGGAGGGAGGAGCATTATGTAATGGTTGGGGGGGCCGGCGGGGTGCTGCTTTGGAATGCAGAGGGAGCAGGAATGTTGATAGTTTAGATTAAGTGATGTGAGAATGGCAGAACAATGGCATATCTAGTTGCTAGACTTGAAAGAGAAGACAGTCGCACTGGGAAGAGGTGAGGGGAGAGAGGACATGGTGACATAGAATGTAACAATTGAAGCTAAATAATTCTTATTCAAATGTCAGGCATGATTTCCCCTTTATGAATCCATGCTGACTCTGCCTAATCACACCATGCACTTTTAAATGACTTGCTGTTACAATACTCTTCCCAAAGAGTGGTGTGAAGCTAATTGGCTTATCGTTGGCTTTTTTTCGTCTCCTTCCCATTTTACATAGAAGTGGTACATTGGCAGCTTTCCAAGCCTGTGGGATTTTTCCAGAATTTAAGGATTCTTGGTAGATTATTACCAGTGCATTCATTATCTCTGCAGCTACTTCCTTTAATAAAGGGGATGCAACCTGTCAAGTGCAGAGGACATACTGGTTAGTGCCATTAGTTTCCCTTGTGATAATGATTGTATTTATGTCTTCCTCGCCATTTTGTCCTTTGATTATTAGGTATTTTTGCTGTTAGTGTCTTCTATCATGAAGACCTTGTTATTGACACGGGGTAAACTCTCCTGCTTACTGTAAACCAGCAACACAGAAAAGATTTATCCTGTGCAATAAGTTATCAAATTTTGAGAGGCCAAGAACTATTTAAAGTAAAAATTAACAACTTTATTTCTTAAAGTATAACAGAGAATAATTACAACTCCTCTCTAACCTATCTTTTACCTTCCCCTTCTCTAATACTTGTCCGATAAAATTCCCAATTACGATGTACAAAACAAAACTTCTTATCACAAAACCAGGCAGCTTTCAGTTTTCTCTGTATTTCTGTCTTCTTTTCTTCTTCTTGAGGATTCTGTTTCATAGGTTACTGATCGATAAAGGTACCTTTAAGAGAGTCTCTAACCTATCTTTTACCTTCCCTTCTCTAATACTTGTCCGATAAAATTCCCAATTACGATGTACAAAATAAAACTTCTTATCACAAAACCAGGCAGCTTTCAGTTTTCTCTGTATTTCTGTCTTCTTTTCTTCTTCTTGAGGATTCTGTTTCATAGGTTACTGATCGATAAAGGTACCTTTAAGAGAGCTATTTTTCAGACAGTTTCAGACAGCTGGTCGCTTGGCAGTTCTCCTCTCAAATGTTCAATTTTCCCTGGTCTTACACTCCCAAGGAATGGATTGTTTCATTGGTTTTTAAGATTGTCAATATGCTAAATTCAAACTGGATTGAAATCTGGTATTTTTGGGGGAGGGTACAATTTAAACTGACTGGCCTAATTCGAATCTGTTTTGTCATTTCCAGGTAACCCAGCTACCCTCGCTACCCCAATAGCATATTACATTGTATAATTTTCAGAACACTTGGTGCTATCAGGTCGTTTTTGCTAGATTTTAACTCTCTTAAAGGTACAGTACACCTACATATTCATAGTATTATTCAACTCTCCTGTTGTTCTCTGGTTCCTTACATTGTTTCACCTGCCTGATTTTCTAAGGGACCTGTGCTCATTTTGGCCACTCTGTTCCTCTTTATATCTTTAAAGATACTCTGCTTTTATATTACTTGCAAGTTTATCCAGAAAGTTTATTTTCTCCCTCCATTTTTGTCATTTTTATTTGAGTCCGAAACTTTTAAAATCCTCTGACTTACTATTAATCTTTGCTCCATTGTAATTTTTTCTCTTTCAGTTTGATACTATCTTTAACTCCTTTTGTTAATCATCATTAATTTGACATCTTCAAAGAATCATTCTTCTTCATTTGGATAAATCTTTGCTCTGAATCATGGCCAAATTCCTCAAATGTCTGCCATTGTTTATCAACCTTCTCTGCTATACTAGTTCCACTGTCCAGTCTAGCCAGCTATGCCCTCATTCCTTTGTAATTGCTCTTATATAAGTTGTTTCTGACCCTAATTTTAAACTGAATGTTAAATCTTATAATATTATGGCCATTGTTTCCTAAGGGATCTTTTATTCTGAAGTCATTTATTAAACCTGTTGCATTACACAGTACCAGATCCAAAACAACTGATCCCTGGTTAGATCCACAACATATTGTTCTAGGAAACTGTCCTACATACTCTATTTATGAATTCTTCCTTGTGGCTATTCCTCCATATTTGATTTTCCCAAATCAGCATGAAGATTAAAGTGACCCATGATTAGTGTATTGCCTTTTTGAAATGTCCTTATTGCCTCCAGATATATTCTGTCTTCTACAGTATAGTGTCTTCTTCCCCTTTACCTACACATGTATGGATTTAACATCTTCTGATCCAAGGTAATTTATTGTTACCATACTTATTCCATATTTTACTTAAGTAAGCCACCCCATCACCACTTACTTCCTCCCTTTCCTTTCAAAAAGTCACACACCACTTAAATATTTAATTTAATTTCTAGCTTTGATCTCTTTGTAACCATGTCTCTGTAATGGCCTTAAGATCTTACCCATGAATCTCTAAGTGTGTCATTTATTTATTTATTTATTTTGAATGATAAGTACATTTATTTTGCAATTTCTTCTCCCTTTCAGCCTATGTGCTGCCTTTTATTAGTACACTCTGTCCTTTCCTCTTCTATTCTAGGTATGATTTCCTAAATAGTTGCTAAATCCTATGTATTGTAATCCTATGTATCTCCTTTCAAAACTCTACTCCTCCTCTCTTTAGTTTAATGCTTTCTCTTCTGCCCTAGTTATTCAACTCACTAGGATTCTGGTCTCATCATAGTTCATGTGAATTCTGTCTGACTGGAACAACACCTTTCTACCCAGTACCTTGCCAGTGCCCTATGAACTGAAACTCATTCCTCCCACTCAAACTTTGAACGATGCATTTAATTAGCTTCATTTTATTTACTCTGTGCCAGTTTGCTTGTTGCTTAGGTCGTAATCTGGAAATCATTACCTTTGGGGTTTTGCATTTTAGTTTAGCTCCTAATTATTCAAATTCTTTCAGCAGAACCTTCTTTCCAGTTCTATAAATGCACCTGGTACCAATATGGATGATGACCTCTGGATACCTCCCTCCTTTTCCAAGTTATTCTTCAGCCTTGAGGAAGTAGAGTCATGGTATCATACAGCACAGAAATAGACGCTTTCATCCAACCAGTCCATGTCAGCCATAATTCCAAATTAAACTAGTCCCATCTGCCTGCGCTTGGCTCACATCTCTCCAAAACTTTCTTATTCATGTACTTATCTAAATGTCTTTTAAATGTTGTAACTCTACCCGCATCCACCATTTGCTCTGGAAGTTCATTCTACATGCAAACCACTCTGTGTAAGAAAATGTGCCCCCATGTCATTTTAAAATATTTCTCTTATCATCTTTAAAATATGCCACCTAGTCTTGAAATCCCCCACCCTAGGGAAAAGACACCAACCATTCACCTTATCTATGCCCCTCATTATTTTATAAACCTCAATAAGATGACCTCTCAACCTCCTACACGCCAGTGAAAAAGTCCCAGCCAACCCAACCTCTCCTTTTAACTCAAATCCTCCATTCCCAGCAACAACCTGGTCAATCTTTTTTGAACTCTCTCCAGCTTAATAATATCCTTCCTATAACAGGAAGACCAGAATTGGACACAGTATTCCAGAAAAAGCCTCACCAATGTCCTATACAACCTCGACATAACGTCCCAACACCTATAATCAAAGGACGAAGCAATGAAGGCAAGTGTATTAAATGCCTGTTTAACCACCCTTTCTACCTGAGTTACAAACTTCAAAGAATTATGAATCTGAACCCCTAGGTCTCTCTGTTCTACAACACTACTCTTAATTGTGTAAGTCTGTAATCCTGGCAGCAGGCAGACAACACAGCCTCAGGAATCACCCTCATAACTATGAAGAATAGGATCTATATCTCGAATTATACCGAACCTTACCAATACTACATTTCTATTTCCTTGCCACTTGAATGGCTTCCTGTACCACGGTGCAGTGGTTAGTTTGCTCATAATCTCTGCAGGCCCTGATCTCATCCATGCAGATTGCAAAAAAACTCATTACTGTTGGACACTTATCAGAGCCAAGGCTCCTTGAATACATTATATCTTCATTCCTGTCTCATCTATAGTTACAGCCTCCTATCACTGATAACAGACTAAATTTTAATTACTTCATCTGAGGACTGTGATTACCTCCAAGGGCAAGATATACAGGCATTGCTTCCTCATCAGGGAATAATATGATTAAATATCAGTAACTTGGACTACAGATCCTCAACTTGGATTAGAAGTTCCTCAACCTGCAAATACTTATTACAGAGGTATATGCTCTTAATAATTTAGGTGTCCAGAAGCAGCAGCAAGCTTCAGCAGCAGCACATCACATACCTGCCATTATTATGATACTTTATTAAATTTACTGATTAATTACTCTAGTTTCCCTGTTCTTTGCATTTGAAGGATCCTCTGATCTTTATGTTTTATTGTAATGTCAATAGTTTACAAGAAACTAATTTAGATTTTTCCAAAATAAAATAAAAATTCGACATGCACTCAGTTCTAGAGTGAGCTACTAAATGAATTGGTCATTGTATATCTCCAAGCCTTCAATGCTAATATCTTCCTTTGTAAAAGTAAAACTGATATATACAACATCTTTTTCCTGCAGCTATGTGTGATCCTGTACTCTCACTCATATGGTCATACAGTCATAGAGATGTACAATACAGAGACAGACCCTTCGGTGCAACTCATCCATGTCGACCAGATACCCTAACCTAATCTAGTCCCATTTGCCAGCACTTGACCCATGTCCCTCTAAACCCTTCCTATTCATATACCTATCCAGATGCATGTTAAATGTTGTAATTGTACCAGCCTCCACCATTTCCTCTGGCTGCTCATTCCATACACACACCACCCTCTGTGTGAAAAAGTTGCCTCTTAGTCCCTTTTAAATTTTTCTCCTCTCACCCTAATCCTATGCCTCTAGTTCTGGACTCCTTCACCCCAGGGAAAGGAACTTGTCTGTTTATCCTATCCATGTCCCTCATAATTTTGTAAAACCTCTATAAGGTCATCCGTCAGCCTCCAGTGCTCCAGGGAGAACAGCCCCAGCCTATTCAGCCTCTCCCTATAGCTCAGATCCCCCAACCCTGGAAACATCCTTGTAAGTCTTTTCTGAACCCTTTCAAGTTTCACAACAGCTTTCCGATCGAAGGGAGACCAGAATTGCATGCAATATTCCAAATGTAGCCTAACCAATGTCCTGTTCAGCCACAACATGACCTCCCAACTCATATACTCAATGCTCTGACCAATAAAGGAGAGCATATCAAACACCTTCTTCACTATCCTATCTACCTATGACTTTACTTTCAAGGAACTATAAACCTGCACACCAAGGGCTCTTTGTTCAGCAACACTCCCCAGCACCTTACCATTAAGTGTATAAGTCCTGCGAAGATTTGCTTTTCCAAAATGCAGCACCTCACATTTATCTAAATCCATTTTCCACTCCTCAGCCCATTGGCCCATCTGATCAAGATCTCATTGTACTCTGAGGTAACCTTCTTCACTGTCCACTACACCTCCAATTTTGGTGTTATCAGCAAACTGACTAACTATACCCCCTGTGTTTATATCCAAATCATTTATAGGTCTAAGTGTGGCCAGACTCTAACATATTCCCTGTACATTGCATTCAGCCTTAGTGTTATCAACATAAAGTGCATTGCATTAGCTGCAATCAAAAAATTGAGCATTACTTGGTCAGCATAATCTCTTTCATCCTTGAGCTCTCCGAAATGGCTGCTGATCTCTGCCATCAGTGTGACTAAGCCAAGTTTGACAACAAAAATTATACTATAGCAGACATGGTAACAATGCAAGTGAAAGAACATTGAAAGAAGTAATCATTATTTACACTGACGTAGAATCTGTGTCAACCCTCTATTCTCAGCATCTTTGCTTCTACCTCTTCTTTGTTCTTCTTCCAATGAAGGTCTGATCTTTGTAGTGGAGAGAATCTACCATAGAATTGACCCTGTTGACTTGGAAGACTTGGATGGTCATCCCCAGTTAAATGTGGGCTTGGAGTGGCCAGGCCTATTAAGCATATATTGTCCAAATGCAGACTCATCCTCCCTAACCTGCACTGCTGCAGACTTTGAGATCACTAGCAGAGGGAAGTTGAATGTGCCATGCACCTTTGCAGTGATGTGAGAAGAAGCTACTGGAGTCTGTGTATCCTGCTCCCCCTCTCTGTGGGGTTTGATGTGGGGACCTTGTCTCAGAAGGAAGGGATGACTCGAGTGAGGTTGTATTGCCTCATTGCCCAGTTGCCTTGCCATTGATGCTGATCACCCATGGCTGGAGACACGGAGTACAGGCATGCACATACCTGACCAACAGTGAGTGTATTGCTGCACCTGGCTCGCCATGGTGATGCCTAATCTGTCCATGGAGGCACTCAGTGCATGCATACCTGGAGCCAGCACAAAACTGAGAACACAGGTGGACTCCTCTGCCCTTCACGGGACAGCACAGTGGCACAGTGGTTAGCACTGCTGTCTCACAGTGCCAAAGACCCGGGTTCAATTCCCGCCTCAGGCAACTGTCTGTGTGGAGTTGCACATTCTCCCTGTGTCCACGTGGGTTTCCTCCGGGTGCTCCAGTTTCCTCCCATAGTCCAAAGACGTGCAGGTCAGGTGAATTGGTCATGCTAAATTGCCCGCAGTGTTAGGTGAAGGGCTAAATGTAGGGGAATGGGTCTGCTTGGGTTGCACTTCGGCGGGTCAGTGTGGACTTGTTGGGCTGAAGGGCCTGTTTTCACACTGTAAGTAATCTAATCTAATCTAATTACATCATACTGAGGGACTCTGCCTGATATTCCTGTGCCTGCGTTTGCAAGGTAACCAAATCATTAAAGGCCACGAACAGGAACATATATTCTGCTGGGAGCTAAGCAAGTGCCTGGTCTCTGGCAGTCTTCAGAGTACAATAGGCATCGGTATTTCCACCAACTGCAGGGGTATGTTCACCAGATTGTGCTCAAGACTCTAATTTCAAAGGAGTACCCATTGAGATGAAAATCTCTGAGCTGATACACAGTGCAGGTGAATGCCTTTCTGGTGCATCTTTTGAGGATTCAATCACTTTCAGGTGGAGCTGAAAACGTCCAGCACTGAACTCTTCTTAATAGAGGTTCACCAGATACCACTACTGCCTGCATAAGAGAAGAGGGATTTGGATGAACTGGATAAAAGATGTGCCGATTAAGATATGAGTTAGCAATGGGGTTAATGGGAGAACAGTGCAGTACAGCACAATGGAGCTTACTGGATTGATTGCTAGTTATGGTGTTGTTTTGAATGCAGAGTATCAGAGTGAGTATCAGCTGATGCTCATCCTTGTAGAGTAAAGAACATCCTTGACCTTCCTGTGGCATTGGTGGCATCCCTTTCTTCTCAGGACACAGCACCGTCCTGTGCTGCAATTATGTCAGTCAGACTGGATATGGTGTTCTTTGGCAATAGGTAGGGAAAAAAAATGTCCTCTTCCCTACCAGATGTCCCACTGGCGCATCGTGATCCCAGTCCTGGAAGCAGAAATGTAACTTGCCTTTCCTCTGAAATGTTCTCAGAGTTGAGCAGGTGTAGTTCCTGTCTTGCAGTGACTGAAGGGGTGTGCAGATTTAAATTTGACACCAGAGCATTGTAAGCCAGAAGGTCCTGCCACTAGCGAGTATTTACACCTCAGTCTCCACATGATTACGAGGAGATGGCCAATGGCTCGGCTGCATGAAGTAAAAAGTGGAAGGTCATGTGAGAAAATTCACCCTGGGACAAGATGGACTGGACACCATGAAACTTAGCCACCACCACATTTTAACTGCAAGTGGGAAAATCTAGCCTGATGTTTTGCAGTTCATATTGTGTAGGGGAGTTCCTGGTTATTTTCAGCAGCCAGCACAAGTAGTTTTCAAAAAGCATCCCCAACTTTATTTACTTATCTTCAAAGGCAGTAGAATTGAAAGGTGACTGGATGAGCAAAGTTTCTAGAATATCTAATCAAAGGGGTTGTGAACGTATGCACAGATAGTGGTAAATGCTGAGAGGCTGTTTCTGCTCATGGGAGAGTCTAGGACCTTAAGACTGAGGTAAGGAAGAATTTCTTTCCTCAGACAGTTGAGTCTTTGAAACACATTGTCACGGAGAGCTGTGGGAATAGTCCTTGTGCAAATTTAAAACAAGATAAATAGATTCCTAATCAGTAGTGGAATCAAAGGTTACAGGGGAAAGGCGAAAAGTTGAAATAAGGAATAATCAAATCATCTAGGATCTTATTGAATTGCAGAGCAGCCTCGAGAAGCCGAACAGTGTCCTCCTGTTCCTATTTCTCATGGTCTTATGGGAGAACCTTCAAGGTGTATTTCTATGAGGGATAGAAATGAACACTGTCAGAAGGCAATATCTTTGTAAAAAGTGTTTTAACACTGAATAATTGTATCATGAGCAGCATGTAGAAAACAATTGTTATGTTAGGATAAAAGTTGAGGATTAAAATAGTGCATTACTCCCAATGCATTTCTCAGGACAATGTGTAAAAAATACCAAAATAACAAGAAAGCAACATTTATATAGTACGAGATTATTTAAACTCCCCCAGGAACTGGGCTGGAGCTAGGAACACAGATTCAGGGCAGGAATTTTCCACATGAAGATCTTTGTGGCAAATGGTAAAATCCAACTCATGGTTAGCATGTAGCATGAAATTTCAAAACATTTGGAAAAATTGCTGCAAACCAAAATCATTTAGCAATGATTTCTAAATTAAACTGTTTATATGTAACTAACCATGCAGAATTATTTGACAAAATAATGGGGAGAATTGGTGAAATAACACATTGATTTCAGGAGCTTCCATCTGGTGGTGATGTTAACTCAAATCCCTCAAAGCAAGGTCATTTAAATAAGTGGAGTACAATGAAATAGCATGCCCCCTGTTTCAGACTGACACACTGGTGCTCCAGATGAGAAGACCAAATCACAAACTCCTCAATGAGAAATTCATCCTGTTGCAGAAATAGTTGATCCTCAGGCACTGATTGGCATTTGCCCTCTTAATTTGAAATCTCATTTTACATCCAGAACAACATCAGCATTTGCTATGAGTAAACATTAGGTTCCACTGGACGCAAATGCGCATCTAAGGAGGATGCCAATGTAGCCTACAAGGTCCTTCAGACTCATTTCTAAACTGCTGTGAGTACATCAGAAGGAGAAACACTGCCTCTCTCTCATCCAGCCTAACCTCTATTTGCCATGTAATTAAAGGGCAATCAAATTCTGCTAGATCCAAATGCTAGATCATTTCTTTCGCCATTTCCCACAAAATTATCAGAGAGGTGTGCAACTTTAACTATTGACTGACCAAATGATTGCCTATTGTTTACATGGATTTGAGAAAAGCTTTTCACACTAACATTTAGCAAAAGAGATGTATTGCAAAAATAATGTGTCACATTTTTGTCTGGTAATAGAGGTGAGAATGTGGTTGGGGATGACAAAACTTTATAACCTAAGACAGAATTTCGAATTTGCCTACTTTTTCCAACCCTGTGCTACTTCCTGTGTTCAGAAAGAGTTGGCTTAAATGCAGTTTTTCTGTGGTAAGTATCGTCATTGTGAGACTGATTGGAAGTTTAAAATTTCTGTCCTCCTTGTTATTTTCATTTTGCCGATTTGAGTTTTGAGAGGGACGTATTAAATGTTTTACCAACTTTAAATGTCAATATTAGACGTTGTAAGTTATCTAAGTTTTTAACTGCAGTGGTTCATGATAGGATACCAACTTGTAAAGTTGGTAGTGCTTATAGAATTCCTCAGCATTAAACCTTTCAAACCCATATACAATAGTGTCCACCATTACGTTAGACATGACCTGACAAAGGGGCACTGTTCCAAAAGCTTGTGATTTTAAATAAATCTGTTGGAACATAACCTGTCAACACCTGACTTCTGACCTTTTTTGTCCCAGCACAACACTGGCACCTCCACACAATTATGTTGGTAGTAATTGAATGAGTGTGTGTTTGTTTTTTATGAAAGATTGACCACTTGAGGGAATTTATGTTTTTTGAATTACATTTATGAATAGTTTTTACAACATAGTTTATTTTAAATGACAACTCCATTACAATTTAGAGTTTGTTACATGTCTATTTCAAACACATAATTCCTGATGTCCACCGGTAGGAGATGGCGGTGAGCTTCCTGAAGTCCTAGTAATTGATCCTGACCAAATGCAGTTACACTTATTTTATTGTGCAACAAACTTTGTTGTCTAAGACCAGGGTATCTTCTGTAGAATATGGAGAGCAGGCACAGATACATCTGCTCCCAAGAAAAGCTACAGTAAAACTCCTTGTCACCACCCACAAACTGTGATTTCAGTGGAATGGGTGAAACCAAAGTAACATGAATTCTGAACCAATTCAGCACCATGATTTTATAAGGGAGTGAGAAGATTTTAGAATAACAAAAATAACTTTATTGTACAACCTGGATACAATGGTAGCATGCTCATCTCTGATCTGAAGGCCGTATGTTTAAACCTCTCTTTAGAAACTAGGTAATCTATGCTGATGCATATTTAGTATTGACTCTATACTATACTATCATAATGTTGTATCCTCTGCAACTAATCGCAAGATAGGCCCAATACAAAGCAAAGACAAAGGAGGATCGATGGCATTGAACTAGTTCAAATCGCCTTTACCCAGTACCACATATTGATAGAGATGACAAGTACCACAAGGTACCAGGAATGGTCATCGAGGAAAAAATTCATATCTAGAACCCGGAGTAATTATAGAGAGGATGATATACACTCAAGAGAAGCAACTGATGGATTGCCCACGTTGCATTCAGTTAGTTGGGAATGGAACCATGCAAGTTCAAACTGATGGAGCAGGATGGTGGAGGGGAAGTATTGAAGAATACTGTGAATGGTATTAAAGTCTGAGTAAGATCAAGAAAGACCAAGCATAATAATATACCATAGCTCCAGACATGACATTGCTTTGTGTTGTTTTAGCACTGGGATAAGGACAGACTGGATACATGTGAACTAGGAAAGTAGTGAGCCATTCAGCTTACTGAGCCTTCTCAACATTCAGTTAAATCATGACCAATTTTACTGTAACCTATCCCAATTTGTTCGTAATCTCAAATCTCCACTCCTACCTACCCCAAAAACCCTTTGCCCATTTGCCCAGGAAGAATCTATCTGCCTCTACCTTAAAAATATTCAAGACCTCTTTTTCTACTACTTTTTCAGGAAGAGAGGATCAAAAAGTCATGACCCATTGTGAGAAAATAATTGTGCCTCATATCTGTTTGAAATGGGCAGCCCATAATTTTATAAATAGTGACCCCCAATTCTAGCTTCTCCCATAAGGGAAAACATTCTCTCCATATCTACCCTGAGAAGACTCTTCAGGATCTTACTGTTTCACTCAAGTTGCTTCATATGTTTCTAAACTCCATCATGTCTAAGCCGAGCATGCCTCACCTTTTCTTACGAGACAACCCACTCAATTGAGTCTGGGAATCCTTCTTGATAAGGAGATCAACACTGTACACAAAACTCCGATGTGCTCTCACTAGTGTTCTGCATAACTGAAGCAAATCATTCCTAATTTTGTATTCAATTTCTCTCATAACAAATAATAACATTTTATAAATTTCCTGAATTCCTTGTTGCAGCTGTCCAGGTGCACAAGGACACCCAGTTTTCTCTGCAGCTCAGTGCTCTGCAACCTCTCACCATTTAGATAATTATTTTTTATTCTTCCTGCCAAAAAACATACATTTAACTAAAGAGTTCAGCAGCAGAGTATTTCCACAAGATACAGTTGTTTGATTCATCATCTGAGTAGCAGTGTTAAGAATGTTCTTTGGGCAGGGAATGGAATAGACAGGAGATGGATCAGCACATCAGTGAAGTTTGCGCTTCATTCAAAGTGCATTTCAAGAGGTCTACTGCTAAAGCTTACTTGAATTCAAATGCAGTAACTGCCATCAATACCCATGTAATTTTACCTGTGTGCTAATTGATGAGGCCTGTATAGTCTCAAACTAACAGCAGAAACTGGTGTCAAATGGCATATGCCTAGGTATTTGTTAATATTTTAACAGTTCTTTGTAAGTTCAGTGGAGTAGGAGTGCTTCACCAATTGCACACTTTCCCAATTCTCCCTTTCTATTTTACTTTGATGGGAACCATTTCCATGGATCTCCATCAACAGCCTGACCCTAGCCGCCTTCTCCAGCTGAAAACCTTTACTCTTACTAGCTAGCTTTAACTTAAACCCCAGCGGCTTTGGGTAGAATTCCCACCCTGAGGTGAGGGTGTTAAATTCCTGAATATCGGGGTGATTGAATGCCAGTGTCTTCAGTCTCTGATTGCAGTCAGAGTTAAGGTCAGAGCTTTTGTCTTTGCATTACAGGTGTATCAATAAAACTTTATCAAATTGTCATCTGTCATACAGATAGCAATTCATTCTAACAGCATATGCTTCAATTCCTTCTTAATTTGTACACATCAAACTGTTGTAAAGTTTAAGCAATTTAATTTAAATCAGTAATTTTTTTAAGCAAACCTTTCCATGATTAATCCCTACCTTTTTCAATATCTTTCCAGTCCTTTCAACTCCCACGGTTGCCGTTATCCTAGATTCTGCTATTATCATACAAGTTGTGTTTAACAGGGCGTCACTTAAAACTGTTCTTTGCTGTCACTCCCTGTCCCATGTTCACTTGGCACTGTTTTATCTTTTTCTGCCCCAGTGGTCATCTGGTACTTATTAATCAACCTGGTTGTGTTTGTCTGACACTTCGTTGCCCTAGCTACCTCTCCTTGATTTCATAAACATTCTGGTAATGAGTAAACCTCTCTTTTAATTTAAATTGCAAGTGTTTGAAAATTTACAAATTTATAAATATTAATAATGACACACTGCCATCTGAAAGTTGGAAGTTTGCTTGTTTGCTGTCCCTGTGACTGAACTTTATATCAACTCCCTCCATTACAAGCTCACTATAATTGTAAATGTAGTATAAATGAGTTGATTTGCAGCAACTCTCCAGGATCAGTTTGATAGCATCTTTTTTCACCCAGAACATGTACTATTGGGAAGAACAAAAGCTACTGAAATTATTGAACACCATCACATCAGTAGTCCCTTCTTGTTACATGCCATCCTGACTTCAAAATGTACCACACTCACCTTGATTGACATTAACTCAGTAGCTTGAAATTTCTGAGCCAAATCCATGTGGAAGTGTCATGTGTGAAAAGAGTAAAAATCTGATTGGCAATGCAAAGGTGAGCAGCTCCTTAGGCTGATAGCTTATATATATTGTATGATGAAAGATGTGTTATTATGTATTAATATAACAGTAAGCTGGATACTGTCTTCCTGAACACATACCTAGTTCAGTATGTGTTAGAGAGAGGTGATTGCAAACCCCTAGAGTATTGATGAAATATTATTTATGATGATGTGGTTTACCATAAGTAGGTAAGCACTGAAGGTCATGAGACTGTTTCTGGTTCAGTGTAATCAGAGATTGACTTTAGTTTAGGAAACTAGAGGTTGAAGATTTTTTCAGTGGTGACCTGACTGGTGTCAAAAGCAAATATAGTTTCTCTCCTAGATAGAAAATTTTCTCAAAGCAGTAAAGGGAAAACTTTACCTTGAAGGAAAAGTTTAATTTGTGCAACTTTCAGGCCGGGATTATTTGGGTAGAAAAATGCTAGTTATTAGAGTTGAGAAAGTTGAAGCACTCAGCATTGAGTATTTATGTAAGAAGACTTTATAGTTCATAGTATTAAGCCAATCTTAGTATTCAAAATAGAGGAGTAATTTCTCTGGATTTGAGTTGTCGTAAAACCACAGGAAATAACAGGAAACAGAGAATAGGCATAAATGAATAACCTTTTGTCTCATAAGACATAATGAAATGGATACCATAGGACTCTGTGCGGGGGCCTCAACTCTTTGCAATTTATATAAATTATTTAGGTGAAGAGACTAAAAGCATGTTAGCTAACTATGCTGATGACACAAAAATACATTGTGACGGGGCAAGTGTGACAACACTATGGCTTTAGGAGATGTACTTGGTCCTTTTTAATGAAGAAAATTTGAGACAGAGGTACCAGGTACTGGAGTTAGGGAAGGTCCCAGAGGACTGGAAAATTGCTAATGTAATGTCCCTGTTTAAGACGGCAGAGAAGCAGAAGAAGGGAAATTATAGCCTGGTCAGCCTGACCTCAGTCATTAGTAAAGTTTTAGAGTCCATTGTTAAGGGTGAGATTGGGGAGAACTTGAAATAGAGCTGAGTCACCACAACTTCCTTAAGAGGAGATCATGCCTGATAAATCTGTTAGAATTCTTTGTGGAAGTAACAAGCAAATTAGACAAAGGAAAGCCAGTGGATGTGGATTTCCAGAAGGTCTTTGACAAAGTGCTGCAAAGGAGATTGCTATTAGATTTGGAGGAGCTGGTGTTGAACTGGGGTGTACAAAGTTAAAATCACACAACACCAGGTTATAGTGCAACAAGTTAATGTGGAAGCACTAACTTTCAGAGCGCTGCTCCTTCACCTCAACCATCTGATTAAGGAGCAGCACTCTGAAAACTAGTACTTCCAAATAAACTTACTATATAGGATAAGAGATCATGTTGCTAGGACAAAATCTTGGAATTCCCTCTTTAATGGTATTGTCAATCTACCTGCAGCATATTAGATTGCAACGGTTCAAGAAGGCATCTCGCCATCACCTTCTCAAGAGCAACTAGGAGTAGGTAATAAATGTTGGCCAGTCAGTGATGCCCATATCCCAAAAGAGAGAAAAAAAGAAACTGAATTATCTACAAGAGCAAATCAGGGGCTTGGAATTATATGGTGGAGAGGTCATCTCCAGTCTTCAAAGAAAGCCTGTCATCTACAAAGCAAAAGTCAAGAGTATAATGAAATACTCATCACTTTTCTGGATGAATGTAGCTCTAACAACATGCAGCAACCTCAACACATCCAGGACAACACAACCTGCTTGACTGGCACCTCATCTTATTCTTTAATAATCACTTGTTCCAACACTGAGCATGCATTGCAGCAACCCACCAAAGCTTTTTCGACAGCACCTTCCAAGTTTGTGAACTCAACCACCTAAAAGGTCATGGGAAAGATGAATGGGGACACTATCATTTACAATATCCCCTCTAAACCACATACTACCTTGACATATAACTATATCAAATATACTGCAGCAATGTAATAAGGCAGTTTACCACCACCTTCTCAAGGGTAATTAAAGATGATCAATAAATACTGTCTTGGCCAGTGTTGCTGTCATCACATGAGTGAACAAAATATCTTGGCACCATACCATGTTGTCATTCCTAAATCCAGAAACTATATCCCTAATAGCACCATGCATGATACTACAGCAGATATACTGCAGCAGTTCAAGAAGGTAACTCAACACTAACTTCTCCTGAATAACTAGAGATGGGTATTAAATGCTGCCCTAGCCAGCAGCACATATTATTACAAGAATGAATATGTTATTCTCAAAGTAATACATTAATACTTGTGGATGTAGGTTTGCTTGCTGAACTTGAAGGTTCGTTTCCAGACGTTTTGTCACCCTACTAAGTAACATCTTCAGTGGGCCTCGGGTGAAGCATGGCCAAAAATTCCTGCTTTCTATTTATATGTTTGGGTTTCTTTGGGTTGGTGATGTCATTTCCCATGGTGATGTTATTTCCTGTAGTGAAGTCACTTCCTGTTCCTTTTCTCAGGGGTGGTAGATGGGATCTAACTCGATGTGTTTGTTGATAGAGTTCTGGTTGGAAAGTCATTCTTTGAGGAATTCTCATGCGTGTCTTTGTTTGGCTTGTCCTAGGATGGAAGTGTTGTCCCAGTCGAATGTTCCAGGATACAAATGCTCCAGAAAGGACAGGAAGGGAGGCAGGAGAGGAGGGGGAGTGGCATTTTTGATAAGGGATACCAATACAGCAATACAGCTGTGCTGAGGGAGGATATTCACAGAAATACATCCAGGGAAGTTATTTGGGTAGAACTGAGAAATAAGAAAGGGATGATAGCCTTATTGGGATTGTATTATAGACCCCGTATGGTCAGAGGGAAATTGAGAAACAAACTTGTAAGGACATCGCAGCTATATGTAAGAATAATAGGGTGGTTATGGTAGGGCATTTTAACTTTCCAAACATAGACTGGGACTGCCATAGTGTTAAGGGTTTAGATGGAGAGGAATTTGTTAAGACAATTTTCTGATTCACAATGTGGGTGTACCCACTAGAGAAGGTGCAAAATTTGACCTACTTTTGGGAAACAAGGCAGAGCAGGTGACTGAGGTGTCAGTGGGGGAGCACTTTGGGGCCAGCGACCATAATTCTATTAGATTTAAAGTAATGATGGAAAAGGATAGACCTGATCTAAAAGTTGAACTTCTAATTTGGAGAAAAGCCAATTTTGACGGTATGAGGCAAGAACTTTCGAAAGCTGAATGGGGGCAGATGTTCGCAGGTAAAGGGACGACTGGAAAATGGGAATCCTTCAGAAATGAGATAACGAGAATCCAGAGAAAGTATATTCCTGTCAGGGTGAAATTAAAGACTGGTAGGTATAGGGAATGCTGGATGACTAAAGAAATTGAGGGTTTGCTTAAGAAAAAGAAGGAAGCAAATGTAAGGTATAGACAGAATAGATCGAGTGAATCCTTAGAAGAGTATAAAGGAAGTAGGAGTATACTTAAGAGGGAAATCAGAAGGGCAAAAAGGGGACATGAGATAGCTTTGGCAAATAGAATTAAGGGGAATCCAAAAAGTTTTACAAATGCATTAAGGACAAAAGGGTAACTAGGGAGAGAATAGGGCCCCTCTAAGATCAGCAATGCGGCCTTTGTGTGGAGCCGCAGAAAATGGGGGAGATATTAAATGAGTATTTTGCATCAGTATTTACTGTGGAAAAGGATATGGAAGATACAGACTGTAGGGAAATAGATGGTGACATCTTGCAAGATGTCCATATTGCAGAGGAGGAAGTGCTGGATATCTTGAAATGTGTAAAGGTGGGTAAATCCCCAGGACCAGATCAGGTATACCCTAGAACTCTGTGGAAAGCTAGAGAAGTGATTGCTGGGCTTCTTGTTGAGATATTTGTATCATCGATCATCACAGGTGAGGTGCTGGAAGACTGGAGGTAGTGCCACTGTTTAAGAAGAGTGGTAAGGACAAGTCAGGGAATTATAGACCAGTGAGCCTAACGTCAGTGGTGGGCAAGTTGTTGGACAGAATCCTGAGGGACAGGATGTCCACGTATTTGGAAAGGCAAGGACTGATTAAGGATAGTCAAAATGGCTTTGTGCATGAGAAATCATGTATCACAAACTTGAGTTTTTTAAGGAAGTAAAAAAGAGGATTGATGAGGGCAGAGCGGTAGATGTGATCTATATGGACTTCAGTAGGGCATTCGACAGGGTTCTCCATGGGAGACTGATTAGCAAGGTTAGATCTCACGGAATACAGGGAGAACTAGCCATTTGGATACAGAACTGGCTCAAAGGTAGAAGACAGAGGGTTGTGGTGGAGGGTTGTTTTTCAGACAGGAGGTATGTGACCAGTGAAGTGCCACAAGGATCAGTGCTGGGTCCTCTACTTTTTGTCATTTACATAAATGATTTAGATGTGAACATAAGAGGTACAGTTGGTAAGCTTGCAGATGACACCAAAATTGGAGGTGTACTGGAGAGCGAAGAGGGTTACCTCAGGTTACTACAGGATCTTGACCAGATGGGCCAATGGGCTGAGAAGTGGCAGATGGAGTTTAAGTCAGATGAATGCAAGGTGCCGCATTTCAGGAAAGCAAATCTTAGCAGGACTTATACACTTCATGGTAAGGTCCTAGGGAGTGTTGATGAACAAAGAGACCTTGGAGTGCAGGTTCATAGCTCCTTGAAAGTAGAGTCACAGGTAAGTAGGATAATGAAGAAGGCGTTTGGTATGCTTTCCTTTATTGGTCAGAGTATTGAGTGCAGGAGTTGGGAAGTCATGTTGCAGATATATAGGACATTGGTGAGGCCACTGTTGGAATATTGAGTGCATTTCTGGTCTCTTCTTATCAGAAAGATGTTGTGAAACTTGAAAGGGTTCAGAAATATTTACAAGGATGTTGCCAGGGTTGGAGGATTTGAGCTATAAGGAGAGGCTGAACAGGCTGGGGCTGTTTTCCCTGGAGCATCAGAGGCTGAGGGTGACCTTATAGAGGTTTACAAAATTATAAGGGGCATGGATAGGGCAAATAGGCAAAGTCTTTTCCCTGGGGTGGGGGAATCCAGAACTAGAGGGCATAGGTTTAGGGTGAGAGGGAAAAGATATAAAAGAGACCTAAGGAGCAACTTTTTCACGTGGAGGGTGGCATGTGTATGGAATGAGCTGCCAGAGGAAGTGGTGGAGACTGGTACAATTGCAACATTTAAGAGGCATTTGGATGGGTAAATGAATAGGAAGGGTTTGGAGTTACATGGGGTGGGTGCTTGCAGGTGGGACTAGATTGGGTTGGGATATCTGGTCGGCATGGTCGGGTTGGACCGAAGGGTCTGTTTCCATGCTGTCCATCTCTGTGGCTCAATGGTGTCCTTCCTCGTCTGCATGTATGATTGGAATTGGAACAAAACATCCATCCTAGGACAAGCCAAACAGAGACACACACAAGAATTCCTAGAAGCATGGCATTCCAACCAGAACTCTATCAAGATTAGATTAGATTACATTACATTACATTACAGTGTGGAAACAGGCCCTTCGGCCCAACAAGTCCACACCGACCCGCCGAAGCGCAACCCACCCATACCCCTACACCTAACATTACGGGCAATTTTAGCATGGCCAATTCACCTGACTCTGCACATTTTTTGGACTGTGGGAGGAAACCGGAGCACCCGGAGGAAACCCACACAGACACGGGGAGAACGTGCAAACTCCACACAGTCAGTCGCCTGAGGCGGGAATTGAACCCGGGTCTCTGGCGCTGTGAGGCAGCAGTGCTAACCACTGTGCCACCGTGCCACCGTAACTCCAAATCCTTCCTATTCATTTACCCATCCAAATGCCTCTTAAATGTTGCAATTGTACCAGCCTCCACCACTTCCTCTGGCAGCTCATTCCATACACATGCCACCCTCCATGTGAAAAAGTTGCCCCTTAGGTCTCTTTTATATCTTTTCCCTCTCACCCTAAACCTATGCCCTTTAGTTCTGGATTCCCCCACCCCAGGGAAAAGACTTTGCCTATTTGCCCTATCCATGCCCCTTATAATTTTGTAAACCTCTATAAGGTCACCCTCAGCCTCCGATGCTCCAGGGAAAACAGCCCCAGCCTGTTCAGCCTCTCCTTATAGCTCAATAAACACATCGAGTTAGACCTCATCTACCACCCCCTGAGAAAGGAAACCGAAAGTGACTTCACAACAGGAAATAACATCACCAACCCAAAGAAATCCAAAAATATACATAGAAAGCAGGAATTTTCAGCAGAGCTTTGCCTGAGGCCCACTGAAGATGTTATCTAGTAGGGTGACAAAACATCTGGAAATGAACCTTCCAGCTCAGCAAGGAAACCTACATCCAAAACCTCAACCTGAGCTACAAATCTTCTCAAAACTCATTAATACTTGTGTTAAGGAGTGGACTGGTACATGTTGACTTCTCTACACTAGAGTGGGTTAAAAATTTATTTTAAATGCTTCAAAAACAATGTATATGCAGAAGCTATATTGTGATGTCATTTTGTAATAGTATGATATGGTAGTTTTCAATTTTGCTGATTTTCTCCTTGTTTTTAGATGTTAGTTTAAATCAGGAACTAAACACATTCTGTAGGATCAAAACTCATGTCGAGTCATTTTTGAGTATGGTTGATCTGATTTGAAGGGTTTTCAGAGTTTAGATTAGAGTGGTGCTGGAAAAGCACAGCAGGTCAGGCAGCATCTGAGGAGCAGGAAAATCGATGTTTCGGGCAAAAGCTTGAAGAGTATTCAGTCAGTACCATATAGACATGTTAGCATTGCTGTAGTGATTGGGACTAAGTGGACCTCATTGACTATGATGTGCTTAATTGGGTTGTTAACCTGGGCTAAAAAGGAAAGCCTTGCCTGACCAATATAACCAAGAGATTAGAATCTCCTCAGTTGAGGACTGACTCTAAGCTGGCTGGCCATACAGCAATGTACTGCTGGGAAAGAGAAGTTCCCTTGACTAAGGAAGCATTTCCCTTCAGTTTCCTTTCGTTGATTTTGTGTCTTTGGTTTCATTTTCTTATATATATATAACCAGGTGATTAGAATCTCCTCATCAGAGAACTGACTCTGACCTGGCTGGTCACAGCCAGTGTATTGTGCACTAGTAAGTAAAGGGTGACTTGGTGATGGGACGCAGCCTCTGTGCAGTTATTTTGATTGCCAACAGAAAAAGAAAACTTCTCCCCAACCAAAAAATAATCAACTTTAAAATTGTTAATGCTGCTATGGTTACAATATATAGAGCATTGAAAATAAGCTTCAGACTGGAAAGTCAATACCTTTGTGAAGTTTATCAGTTTGTATGCTTGAATGATTATGAATGTAGTCAGGTTGAAAGCTAGGTCACTAATTAGCAATCTCATTGCAAGGATATTTAAATTAAAGATTCATCAGTTGACCTAATGCCATAAGAGGCTCAGCTATTTCCAACAGAAAAAGAAACATTGTCTGAGGCCGACATAAGTACATCTTAGGAGAGCATGTCTTCAACAACTATAAATAATGGATCAGAACTAAGTGTCAAGCTGTAGATGGAGTTTAGAATGAGATTGTTTTCAGAACAGTTCCCATGTTTAACAGTGATAGACCCTGTTCTTTCTGTCTCATTAAAGATCATAAACTCAACTTAAGTAGCAGATATTCAGTGAGCTCTGTGGCTCTTGATCTTGATGTGCACTCACTGGGTATCCAAGGCAGAATTTTCCAGCTCAAATAAATGGTGGTCTGTGGGTTAGAAATTCAAGGAGCATTAACTTAAGGCTGACACAAAAAGTCGACATAATTGGGCTATATTTAATTATAACTCCCATTTGGGTGGGTGGTGAGCAGAAGCACATTCTCTGTCCAACATCAAAAATTAAAAACCTAAATCATGCACATGGCATATCTTGTTTGGTTGTCTTCAATGAGTGGGAGAAAGTGAGGACGTAGATGCTGGAGATCAGAGTCGAAAACTATGGTGCTGGAAAAGCACAGAAGGTCAGGCAGCATCTGAGGAGCAGGAAAGTCGACGTTTTGGGCATAAGCCCTTCATCAGGAATGAGTGACCGCCCCTGAGAATGGGACTGTGGAGTGGAAAGGAATGAGAAAGCCAACCTCCATGAGAAAGCCAAACAAATTCACTAAAGGTTGATAATCTTGTTTGAACAGCAGCATTTCCAATGGTTCAATTGAAGGACCCAGTTCAAGTATTTTAATATTAGAGTTAAGTTTGATTTCTTAACATATCAAGGTTCACTCAAAAATGGGATGGAGTATCAGGGAGTCAGTGGTTGGTAGTTAACTTTCAATTTTCACACATTCCTTATCCCTTTTTTGTTAGCATGACAGGAGGATGAGTTGACTAAGAGTCCTGCCATTCTTACGAAACATTTGTAAATCCAGTGATCAGAAGTTTTGATGTACCTTTTTGAATTGGGATGAGTGATAGGTCTGCTGGTACTGAGATTTGTGAGAAAACACCTACAAAGGGCATAAATTGGAAGATCTATGAAAGTGGATTTGACAGTCAGGCAAGGGGATCCCTGAAAACCAAAGAGGAATCCCATCAGTTCTGCATTATGGCATATTTTCATTTATTTGTCATGCTGCAGGTGTGGGTGATATTAGGATGATGGAGCTAACGGGAGTTACCAGCGTGGGGGCAGTGATAGGGATGGGGAGGGGCTTAATTAAGGGAATTCTTCTGATATCATCAGGATTTTCTAGCTGACAAACTGGGAGCCCTTCATTAACATCTATTTGATAACCAGCTGATAAGCTATTCATATTTTAGCAACTGTGTTGAATAAATCAAAGTGCTAAATATATTATGAAAATTAATGCATGAGCATTTAGTGACTGGCATGACTTCAAACTTATAATACTTGATATAAAGACGCTTTTGTCATCTCAGTTTGAAGGTCAAGTTAACATCATGGTATTTGCAGCTAGTTGCATAGGTGGATTAATTTATGTTTGTCAAACTGTTCCAGCTGAGTTGCCTTGAATGGTTCATTTATTATAGCATGTGAAATGAATGCTGGTGTTCCTCAATGAAGTATCGAGGGGCAAGCATTTTTGTTGTGCACTGAAATGACATGTCATGTGCTCCATTACTTCAATCTCGTAAATTATGCATTGTTCTGAAAACACTGTGTTAGATTTGAATCAGGATTCCAAAACCTTCTGCCTGTGAAGTAAGAGATTGAACATTATGTTTGGAACTACAGAATATGAAGTACACACCATTACAAATGGGTCAAATGACACAAAGGCCCAGCTTTCCACTAAGTTTTGTGATAAGGTTACAAATAATGGGGATAAGATGGAACTACTGTGTTTGAGTTTACTGCTAAAATGCAGCAATGTGCTCATATGTTGCTGATTATCATAAGAGTTGGTTAATAACTGTCAAAGAGGTATCGGTTGAAATCCAAAATGCATATCAAAACTATAAATTTTTATTCAGGGAAATGCAAGAGCATGTATACCTTTACCATGGCTGAGTGCTTCTGAACAATACCGATCATCATTCAACAGAATTCAAACGTCTTCCCTGCCTGTAATTAACATTGATGCAGATACAACATTGTGTAGACATCAGATACAATCACATGCTTATCTAAACAGTTTTTTTTTACTAGGTCCTTCTCAGTTTGATATCCATGCATGTCAAAATGTTACATCTTGTAAAACTATCAGCATTGGGTATGACCAATCTTGGTCTACTCCGTGATGGTATACCAGCTGTGATGCTCAATGATTGAATCTCATTGTTGGGGTAAGAAGGCTTCAGTATCACCCCAGTAACAGTTGAAGTGCTCAATGGCTGATTGGATGGGTGAGAGTGAGTGAGGGAACATGATACAGGTAGTTCTCCCATAACACTGTAATTGTATTCTAGCGAGACCTCGCTTAATAGAAAATCACTTAAAATGAATAATGGAGTCTATGGGGAAAGTAGGATTGGGGCAGACCAGCAAAAAATATCACAATTGCTTAAAATTCACCAAAAAGTCTAACACAAAGTATAGCACTGCCTGAATGAAGGTTGAAAACATATTTATTAATGAAACAAAAGTAAATTTAACACACTACAGTTTTAAAAAATGTAAGAAAGCTACAGTACCTATCACAGAAAGCAGCTCTTGCGCATGTACAGTACAGCATGAAGACCAGCACTGACATCACGTATGTGCAGAACGGAGTGGAGACTTTGGTGCAGATGCTGACATATGAGCAGAATGGCATGGACATTGGCGCATGTGCAGAACAGCATGGAAATTTCAGTACATGTGCTTTCAGAACAAAGTGCATGAACCAATCCCCACTGAATTGCTCTATTGCGAGTGAAGGTAAGTGTTCTCATAAATGCCGTTTCCTAATTTTTCAGCGACTTTATAGCCCAATCATGTTGCTGGAATGCATGTTATCCCAGAACTACCTGTACATACAATACTGAGAGTGGTAGACAATGAGCCTTGGTGAGAAACAGAGATGGTGAGTATGGAGTAGCAGAGAGCAGATACTGGCACTTACTCTCACAGAGTGAAGATATCATTGACCTACATGTGATATTGTTGGCCATTCCTTGAGTCAATGAAACCTGCGCTGACCTGGATGACAACCTTGGATGAGGCTGATCGGGTCTGGTGGATGGGCTGTTCTGCTAGTCCTGAGAGAAGAATAACTCATCCCTGCACCATCACATCCACCAGCGCCTCCAGGTCCCTGGCTCCAAAGCAGGGTGCCAATTTGTCTCTGTCCATCATGTCTGAGATGAACAGTGAAGAAGATTACAAAGGGATCTTGATCAGTTGGGTCAATGAGCTGAGGAGTGGCAGAAACATTCTGGTAAAACAAACAAGGACAGAACTTATACAATTAATGGTAGGACCCTGGGTAATAAAGTGAAACAGAGAGATCTATGGATTCAGGTGCATAATTCTTTGAAATTTGCATCACAGACAGGATGGTTAAGAAGACATTTAGTACACTTGCCTTCATTGCTCAGACTTTTGAGTTGGGACATCATGTTGAGATTGTACAGGACATTGATGATGCCTCTTCTGGAGTACTGTGTGCAGTTCTGGTTACACTACTATAGGAAAGATATCATTAAATCAAGAAGGTTCCGAAACTATTTACCAGGATTTCGCTGGGAATGGAGAATTTGAGTTATAAAAATACTTTGGATTGGCTGGGACATTTTCAGTGGAGCATAGGAGGTTAAAAGGTGACCTAATGGAGGTTTATAAAATCATGAGAGGCATAGATAAGGTGAAAACAAGATTCTTTTCCCTAAGGTGGGATAGTTCAAAACTAGCAGGCATATTTTTAAGGTGAGAGGACGAAGTTTTAAAAAGGACATGAGAAGCCTTTTTTTTACATAGAGTGGTTCATGTGTAGAATGAACTGTCACAGGAAGTGGTGGATTCAGTCACAGTTACAACATTTAAAAGACATTTGGACAGGTACATGAATAAGAAATGTGAATTGAATTGAATTGAATTGAATTTATTGTCACGTGTACCAAGGCACAGTAAAAAGTGTTGTCTTGTGAGCAATACAGGCAGATCCCATATCTAAGTAGCATAGATAGTAAATAATAGGTAAACAGTGGCAAAAACAAAAACACAGGTACAGGCAAATGTTAAGAGTTTGTGAAGTTTGGAGAGATATGGGCTAAATGCAGGCAAGAGCTGAAAATGTGTTGCTGGAAAAGCGCAGCAGGTCAGGCAGCATCCAAGGAACAGGAGAATCGACGTTTCGGGCATAAGCCCTTCTTAAATGCAGCCAACCCAGATTAGTTTTTGGAAACATGGTAGGCATGGATTAGTTGGACCAAAGGGTCTGTTTCAATGCTGTATGACTCTATGCCACTATGAGGCAATTCACTCGAACCATATGGAACAGCTCCAGACTAACAGCAAATGATTTGACACACGATTACCTTTAAATATGGTGATGGGCCAGGACTCCCAGGAGGTCCCAACAATGATGAATACTTGTGCCTATGCCAAGAGGGGAGGTAGGATTAATGGGGTGCCAGTGAGGAACTATCCTTCTAAGTTATGTGGATCCCCATGTATGTCAATCAACATGCTGCTGTACGACACCTGCTTGTGGACACTGCTGCTGAGCAGAACTTGGAGGTCTGTGTGGGAGGAAGAAATATTAGAGGAAACATTGCTTCGGGGTGTCATGGATAGCTAACGAGGTGATTTTTAGGAAATAGTATGAGAATTCTTGCCAGGGCTCACTGAGAGAACCCCCCAATGAAATTTGCCACAATTGACATTGAGCTGATTTCTGATAAAAGCTAGCCCTCAGGCTTTGTAACAATTGTGATAATTATGCTTGAAAAGTAAGCTCAGGTTGAAAGCAATATAAATGTGATTATTATGCTATTTAAGACACAGTCTATATTTTACCTATGATTAAAATGGATTGTTATTTTCACATGTAAACATGGTCTAATAAAGAACTATTTTCTGCCATTAAAGATGCCAAGAGAATATTTTAGCTAGTAAGAAATGTACACGCTTACTTAAATGCAATGCAGCAGAACTGCAACAGAGTGCAGGAGTCTGTATCAGTATTGCTGAGCAACAAACACAAGAAACATTGATAGAAAGGCTTAACTGTATTATTTGAAAGAATCTACATTTAGAATGGAAATTCCAATTCCTATGCATTGCAATAAGATACAACAACACAGCAATCAGTTGTTTGGTATCTAAAATCCTTTACTGATGGGATTTTGTTCTTTCTCTCTGCTGAAATATCAAAAATCAAAGCCTCATGAACTTTAGTGAACAAGTTCATAATGAAAATGTTTTGATATACTTTAAGAATCTTGCACAAGAGGCAGTCTGGGATTTTCCTTGTCTAGTCTCCCAATTAGCAGCCAGGGATTGGGCAGAGCTGCTCAGTGACTGCATGTTGGTCACCATTTTCCTGATGCTATTGGGAGATTCCTGGGGATATTTATCAGGTGTTCCCTGATTTACATGTTATATTTTAAATTAGTGTGGAAAAGGGAAACTTTTTCTGTTCGTTTGAGAGGTTAGTAACCATGAGTCATTAATTTAGAATAGTTAGAACAAAGATGAGATAGTAAGATGTTTAAAGACATTAGATTTGTTAGATCTGTTTGTACCACAAGTGGCTATAAGAAATAGTCTATTTTGTATATCTTCATGGAAATGTGAATATATATTTGAATCAGAGGAATCTATAATTATCTATAATCCCTATAATCTATTAGGGAGCATGGAGCAGTATGATCAATTTTTCAATGATTTGGTGAAGTGTTGTGAGAGGTGAGATGTGTCAAATGATCTCCTTTTGTGTTGTTAACTTCTACAGTTACACATCTCAGAAACATCATTTTACTACTCCACTAATTTTGGGGATAGTGTTGATTTACATTGAGGATGAGAATCTTTGACTAACAATTTTCATCAATGTGTTCTGATGAGACATAGTATTGTGATATAGCTCATGCTATGTGACGTTCAATAACTTCTAATAGGTGTGATGTGAGTTATATAGGTATATTAATTATTCCCGAGAAATTGCCCCCAATGTTTGATGTGCTGCCTAAGGCATGCGAAGCCTTCTTGATAATCTATTTCACTGATGCCTCCTCCTTTAAGTGCACTGTATTTATTTACCTCTCAGACTAAAACTATGGGATGGGCATATATCCCTTGCACTTTTTCCATCCAGCTGGCTACAACTGATTCCATCTTTGGCCCCTCTGAGGGCTACTTTTAATTACAAAAACAAAATGTAGTGCAAAATCTTGCAAATCTGAAATAAAAACAAAAAAAGTCCTTGGAACTACTTTGCAGATCTGCCAGCATCTATGGAGACAGAAAACACATCCCTCTCTGATGCGCTCAATGCCTTCTGTGCTCAGTTCGAGCAGAATCCCAATGGTGCGGGGTCACCTGCTCTGACAGCTCCAGATGCACCTATTCCCTTCATCACTGCCTCAGACATCAGATCGGTCAACTCAAAGAAAGTGAGGGTGCAGATGGAGTCTCTGACCGTGCACTTAGACCCTGGCAGAGGTATTCACTGATATCTTCAACTTCTCCCTCCTACAAGCCAAACTCCCCAACCTGTTACAAGAAGATCATCATCATCCCTGTACCAAAGAAAGCACATGCAATGTGTCTTAATGATTACCACCCAGTGGCTCTGACCTCTATAATCATGAAGAGCTTCAAGAGGTTGGTCATGGCCCACATCAACTCAAGCCTCCCAGCCTGCCTTGAGCCCCTGTAATTTGCCTATCAATGTAACAGGTCCATAGCGGACATCATTTCCTGAGCCAAACACTCACCCCTGGATCATCTGGACAACAAAGACACATGTAGGAGAAAGTGAGGACTGCAGATGCTGGAGATCAGAGCTTAAAAATGTGTTGCTGGAAAAACGCAGCAGGTCAGGCAGCATCAAAGGAGAAGGGGAATTCCTGAAGAAGGGCTTATGCCCGAAACATTGATTCTCCTTCTCCTTTGATGCTGCCTGACCTGCTGCACCTTTCCAGCAACACATTTTTAAACAAAGACACATGTGTCAGACTCCTACTCATCAACCACAGCTCTGCCTTCAACACCATTATCCCCTCCAGACTGATCTCAAAACTCTAAGAATTGAGTCTCAGCTCTGTCCTCTGCAATGGGATCCTCAGCATCCTAACCCACAGACTACAATCAGTGAGGATAAACAACTGTACCTCCTCCAAGATAATACTCAACACTGACACTGCTCAAGGATGAGTTCTCAGCCCTCTGTTGTACTCCCATGACTATGTCGTCAAATTCTAAACAACATTAACTGCAAGGTTGCTGATGACACCAGCATGGTAGGACGGATATCGAACAACAATGAGTCAAAATTCAGAAAGGAGATAGAGGGCTTGGTGATACCGTGCAATGACAGCAATCTCTCTCTCAAAGTCAGCAAAACTAAAACTGATCAATCGCTTTAGGAAAGAAAGGAGGAGAACACAACCCCATCTCCACCAATGGAGCGGAGATTAAGAGGGTTGAGAACGTCAAGTTCCAAGGAGTGACGATAATCAACAACCTGTCTTGGAATTTCCATGTAGATGCAACTGTCAAGAAGGTACAACAAAGCCTCTTCCTCCTCAGGCGGCTTAGGAAATTCAGCATAATGACCTTCCCCAATGTTTTGCAGATACACCATTGAAAGTATACTGTCCTGGTATATAAATGCCTGGTAGGGCAACTGCTCTGCCCAGGACCAGAAGAAACTACAGACAGCCCAGGCCATCAAGGAGGCCAACCTTCCATCCATGGACTCCATTTACAATTCTTACTGCTGCAGAAAGGCTGCCAACATCATCTAAGACTTTTTATACCCCAATAATGCTTTCCTACAACCTTTTCTGTCAGGCAAAAAATACAGAAGCTTTAATACACAGGTTCAAAAACAGCTTCTTCTTTACCATTATTAGACTGCTGAATGGACTCTCTAACTTCAGATAATGTTGATCTTGCTAATATTGATCTTGCTTTGCCTACCTCCTGTGTGGTGAACCTGTATGCCTCATTCTATCCAAGCACACTATGATCTGTATGTCCTTGCTTACTACAATCTGCCTGTACTGCTGGCAAACAAAGCTTTTCACTGTACCTAGGTACACGTGACTACAATAAATCTAACCAAATCAAGAAGGGTTAATGGTTCAGGACTGTGACTTTTCATTTGAACCAGGGAAAATGAGAAATGTAATCAGCTTTCATCAAGTAGAAGAGCTGAGGGTAGGTAAAAGAAAAGGGAAATCAGAGATATGTGAGATGGCAGAGATGATTAAATGACAAAAGGTTCATGGTACAAGACCAAATGAATAGGATAAGTAAAAAAAACAAAAGACGTGTCTAGAGAAGGTGAGAATGAACATTTATTTGACATTGCAAGATGTCCAGATAACGGTCCTGTCTCATTAGCTCTTCTCAATTCCTGTGTCGTGCAACCAAAAACCCTGAAATTACATTGGTTTAAAATAGGTGCAAAATGAAACTCAGAAGACTGGGCACAGTCGGAAAGAAAGATTTTCTTTTTCTGTTTTAATATAATGTTTGAATAGTTTAAAAAGGTTGTCATCACTGAGACCTGCCATAGATGTTTCCATTTCTTTGAGGGTATTTTCATGGCAGAAGAACAAATCACATTCATTTTTTAATATAGAACAAAACACATTAAAAATTAAAGAGCTTTCACAATTCCATACTATTAATGGTACTGTTGACAGTTAAAAGGCTTGAAACTATAACTTTTCACATTTAGAGAGGAAACATGATGTGAGTTTCTATGTGACCTGGTTGTACTGAATCTATGTTCTGGCAAAATGTTGATAATGAATTATGGGTGGTGGGGAGAGCAGTGTGAGGAGTGAGAGCTTGACAGTCCAATAGCCTCTAAAACAATAGGTTTGAAGTTCCAAAGATCTGAGGTCAGCTTTCTAATGAGTCCACCTCACATTTGCCTGCTCTGGCACCCATTCATCTTAGCACTTGCCCATCCTAATGGCTATCTACGGTTTGCTTGTAAGTCAGTAGGCTTGATTTTCTCTTGCCGCTCAGCACTCCTCCATCTCTTCAGAGCAAAATTAGGTCTAATATGATATTTTAAACAGTGGTGGATCCATCAAAGTGAGAAATTCCCAACTCAGGTTATCCACTTGGTTCATTAAAATTTAGAGTTTAAGGGGTTTGAAGATCAAAATTCTCAAGAAAAAATGTTTATTTTTGGCCTTTTGAATAACAATAGCTTTACTGCTTTGTACTTGCTGCTGTATGTTATTAGTATGTTATATTTAGTGATCTAGTTAACGTAATTAGTCTTGTGCCACTTGCTCATTTCTAGATGTTTTGCAATCAACGAATTCTGAGATGTTATTGGTCACCTCTGGAGTAAGTGGGACTGGAACCCATACCTCCTGGCTCAGAAATAGGAACATTATCATTGTTCTCCAAGAGCCCCAGTGCTCATTTGTAATCTAGCATATTTGGATGACAGATGGAGAGTAATAACAACAAAATTGCTCACTTCCAAAACTTTCCGGACTAATTAATTCTGTACAACATTAGATGCTGGTTTATGGGTAATGCCAGGGAGTTTTGTTTGATAAACCTTCAGTGATCACATTAAATCTGCTATCATGTATAGTGTAACATATTAATGTGAATACGATAGTAAGATAGTCTGCATCAATCTTGGGAAGTGATGTATGATCACATGACTAGGAAATAATGGCTCCCTCTAGCAACATCATGGTGGAGATGAAATGTTGTCATATTGATGTTTCAGAAGAAATTTACCAGTCCATTGCAAGGTTAACATGTAGGGTTTGGGTGTCACAAGAATAAGTGAAGGACACTATAGGCCAGGGTAATTAGTTCATGAGTTGGGTTTGGTGAGATATTGCAAGAGATCTCGCCAAGCCCTACAGAGAGAAGCCCTCCATAAAACTCAACAAAACTGACAGCCATAAAAATATAAGATCCATCTCAAGGATACTACTTGGATGTGTCTGAACTTTTACTTACTTAACTGAGAAGGTTAAGAGTTAACCTAATTGAGGTCTTCAAGATTATAAGGATTATAAAATAAACAGCCAACAAAAAGTTGCAAGTATCTGGTATCTACCTAAATAATTCCTAAATCACTAAATTTGGAATATAAGCTGTAAACTTTGAAAGTACTGTTCTAGATTAATACTGAAGCAAGCTTATTTTAACATCTAAATTGTTGCGTTTCTTGATTTGTTGTTTGTGCAGGGTCATCACAGTGATGCATCTTAATAAGTGCCAAAAGCTGTGACATAATGTTAACATTGATGAACTGAAGCTCAGCAATTGATGTTGGGAGAAAATCCTCATGTAATTAAGCATTTCATGTAAATTAGTGCATTCGTTTACATCATTTGGGTCTATATAAGAAGCAAAGGAGACAAATTAGAACCTCATGCATTTATATGGGTTCACTAATGGAGCAATACGCTAAATGAGATTGCATAGTCCATCAAGCTCTCCCTTAGTGTTTAATTTATAACCAGCAGTAGAACTGTAATTTAATTTACAGTTTCATAATTTGAAATGACCTTTCCAAACAGGTTGCAGCATTAAATGTAATTATGGAATTGTGATTCTATGGTAGTAGCCTTGTCTGGATGCCTTCAGGAGAACAACGTTAGAGATGTTTTAAAAATGTGATAGAGGATATAAAAAAAACACTCTCGATTGAAACTCAACAGAAACTAGGTGTTAATTGAAGGAAGCTTTACTTTTCATGTGAACCAGGTTTCACTTGTATGTGTTTCATGGATTGAATGAAGAACGTATTACTCTATATCCACCCAGCTGTATTTGATCTAAACATGCTTAATTTTGACACTAGGATCTAGAGCTAGGAATGAGAGGATTCTTTCTCTGTTTTAATAAACATGCTATATTTTAGCATTTTGCACTTCCATTGGTTTTATAACACTCATCAGATAATTTGTTGAGGTCAAGGAGGTTAAAAAGACAGTTAGCATAGCTTTGTTGTTACTACAGTGACAGTTGTCATAAGTTCTATATGTCATTTGGCTGCCCTGTGGTTTCTGATTCTCAGCTTACAAGTTCTGTTGTATCTTTATTACACTAAATAAATTTGGTGATGTTTACAGCCAAATTTATCTTATAATCTGCTCCAGATATATTTATAACAGTTACTTTGGTGTTAACAGTGAGATGCTGACAGGGAATGATGACCCTCATGGAACCACAATGCAGAAACAATTCACAGCAAAGAATTAACTGGGTGTCAGGAAGCAAGGACAGAAAGTGCAAACTGACAATAGAGAGCAAAACTTTTTAAAAATATATCATGCTATTGTCACCATTAGCAAAGTCATCCATTACAGATGGCTATGATCTGGCAGAATTCTACATAACCTGACCTCGAGAAAAAAGCAATTATCAGAAGTGTCACTTCTGCAATTTCCAAAACTTTTCTAGCAGATAACTCAGAGCTGTTTTGGGACAGACTCACCTTAATTAATTGGTAGTAACTAGATCAGAAATATCAAGAAGATGTATTAATGGTAGAAAATTTAACAGAAGAAAATTACAAGCCCAACGTTAAATAAATTAGTAATTTTAATTCTAAATATTATGTGGAATATGTTTTTTGTGGATACCTTCAAGGGATTGATGTTGGGTAGACCGGCACTTTTCATGTCACAAGTCCATTGTATGCACAAAACATTCATACATCAGAACAGTTAAGGAGTGAGAAATTGTACTTGCACAGATCTATTGGTTTTGTGCTACCAGTTGTGAATGAAGATGGCCATTTCAACAAATTGCTGCAGGAGTGGGGAGCTTCACAAATATCCTCAGCAATGGCAGAGCTCAGTACATCAATATGAAAGATAATGTTGACACAATCTTAAAACAATCTTCAACCAGAGGTATTTAAGTGAATAAGCCTTTTCTGGAGGTCTCCTGTATCACAGATGGCAGACTTCAGTTAGCCAATTCAATTCACTCTATGTAATTGCAACAAACAGCTGAAGGTACTGGCTACTGTAAAGGCTATAGAAGCTGATAATGCCCCAAAGATACTACTGAAGACATGTGCTCCAGAACTTGCTGCAGTCCTAGCCAAGCCATTCCAGTGCACCTACAACACTGATAGCTACTTGGCATGTGAGAGTTCACTCAGATATGTTCCATTCATAGTTTGTGGGAAGATTTGTAGCTCGGGTGCTCGTTGCTGTGGTTCTGTTCGCCGAGCCAGAAGTTTTTGTTGCAAACGTTTCGTCCCCTGGCTAGGTGACATCCTCAGTGCTTGGGAGCCTCCTGTGAAGCGCTTCTGTGGTGTTTCCTCCGGCATTTATAGTGGCCTGTCCCTGCCGCTTCCGGTTGTCAGTTTCAGCTGTCCGCTGTAGTGGCCGGTATATTG
>NC_057724.1:37239254-37251436 GCF_004010195.1 Chiloscyllium plagiosum | reverse complement strand
TCGACCTGGACCCAATATACCAACCACTACAGCGGACAGCTGAAACTGACAACTGGAAGCGGCAGGGACAGGCCACTATAAATGCCGGAGGAAACACCACAGAAGCGCTTCACAGGAGGCTCCCAAGCACTGAGGATGTCACCTAGCCAGGGGACGAAACGTTTGCAACAAAAACTTCCAGCTCGGCGAACAGAACCACAGAATGTTCCATTCATAACAAGCAGAGTAGAGCTAACTGGCCAAATACTGTCTGTCAGTCTGTGCTTGATTATCAGTAAAGTGAAGGAAGGAGTCCACTATGGTGCTATCAAGCAACATGTGCTGAGCAACAATCAATTCACTGAGACTTAGTTAGGTATCATTACTTACCTCATTATAGCTTTGATTCAACATGGACAAAACAACTGAACTCCAGAGATAAGGTGACAATGACTTTTCTTGACATCAAGAACAGTATGGCCTCAAACAGCCTTAGCAAAACGAGTTAGTGGAGGAAAAGCATACCACTGATTGCTGTTATACCTAGCACAAAGAAGAATAGTTGTGATTGTTAGAGGTCAGTCATCTTAGCTCCATGACATCTCTGCAAGAGTTCCTCAGGATAGTGTCCTAGACAATCTTCAGTTGCTTCATTAATGCCTTCCCTCCATCATAAGATCAGAAGTGAAGATGTATGTTGATGATTGTGCAATGTTCTGCACCATTCATGACTCCTTAGATACTGAAGCAATCTATTATCAATTACAACAAGACTTGGACTAAATTCAGTCTGACAAGTGGCAAGGGAAATTTTCCCCACAAGCATACAAGCAATGACTATCTCCAACAAGAGAAAATCTGACTATTGCCCCTTAACGTCCAATAGGATTACCATTACTGAATTCCATGTTATCAAGATTCTCAAGGTTATCGTTGATCAGAACCTAAACTGGACTAGCCATGAACATAAATGTCTTCAAGAACAGGTCAGAGGCTTTGAATCCTGTGGAACCTTTTATTGCAGACACCATTGAGAGTTGTTTTGCGAAATAAGTAGGAATCATTTTTTAAGTTGTGACCAGTAGGATACATATGTCAAAGCTGCAGATAAAGTAGGAATCTTGTATTTTAGCTATGGATGTTGAGAATTCTCCAGTTTAGCAACAAACATGGTAAAGCCTTCCAATAATAGCAGCGGGACTGCTATTGCTTTTAAACAAAAGTCTTTTGAGCAGTCACAACAGGAAGAATTGACATCAAAAATAATGTTGCCAGAATGCCTTAAATTCAGAGATTGACCAAAACAATACAGAATTAAATAGCTTGAAAAAAAACAACTTCTAAGATACAGAATAGATTTCAAATTGGAAATGAATTCCAAAGCTGAGCATATTGCTAATGATGTTTTCACTCATGAAAGGTAAAGGAAGCTATAGGTGCTTTTGAAGAGGTACTTTAGGCCTTTAATAGTTATTCAACATCAGAACTAATGGGAAATATTTAACAGAAAATCTCATAGACTATAATAGAGCATCTATAAATTATTTCATGAATGATCTCTAGAGATTATTGTAGACTATGGGAGACAAGACATGGAACTGCTATAAGAATTATTGATATTTATTACAGTCCAAACAAGACCAGATTCTAGAAAAAAAACATTCAGACGGGAAGTCTGGAAACAGCACTCATTAATCCTAGGAGGAGAAAATCAACCTTGTCACAGGAAATCAGCAAGGTGCATTCAATTCCGAGGCACAAAGCCAAAAATAATAGGCATGAGAAACCAATACAATTCGTCAGACAATGCTAGGCACAAAAGTCCTTGTCAAGGCTGTGGTGCAGTTACTTCACAGGGACAGAGAGTGCCAGCTATCAAAGGTATATGTGTTGTGTGTAATACCAGTAGTTCATTTTCAGAAAAGGTGCAGATTGGGACAGTTTCAGAAAAGCAAGAAATCAGTACAAGTTGTCGAAACAGGATATTCTCTGATTGTGAAGGAGGCTCTCACATGAACTTTTGAGAGATTTTTGGACTGTACCCCTAAACTTAAATTTTGCATAGAAATTGATCACAAACCTTTAGTTTCTTTGCTGGTTAAGAAGGAACTAACAAGGCTATTGCCAAGCATACAAACATTTTAACTTTGTCTCCTGGTTCACTGATGAAATAATATACTTACAGAGAAAGTTACAGATGACAGCAGATGTGCTGTCCAGATAAATGACTGACAAACTTACCTGACACGATACTGAGTTATTTATGAAATCAAGTTGTACACTCATCCTCCATTAGAATGGTGGCCAGCAAGTCAAAATCAGCTTAGCCAGATCTGATAGGGCCAGCTGAGGGGTCAGGAATGTCTCAACTTCAAACTGTATTGTGCTGATGATTCATTACACCAAAGGTCCAGCAGTTTTATCGTGAACAAATTTTAAACATCGGTGGCACATTACAATTGTGGATGAGATACTGATGCACAATGCATGACTGATCATTCTAGCTTCACTTCATGGAGGTGTTCGAGGCAAGGTACATCAGGCATACTTGGGGATCAGCAACTGCAGAGCCAGAGCTCAGTTAGTGGTGGATCTCCAAAGTCTTATTGCCATAGGAGAGACCTGTACCATTCACAGTGTTCAGCAATGAGACTCGACGTACCAAACACATTTCCAATCAGACTATGGGAACGTATGGACCCAGATCAATTTCTTATGGATATCAATATCATTGTTTACTTATCAGAATAGAAGTTAAGAAGCTGTGTACCATTTGATATGAATGCATTTATCTGAGTCTTAAATGAGATATTTGTAATGGCATCCCTGATGTGGTTGCATTGACAACAGGCTAAAGTTTGCTAGTGATTGTCTCAACTCATGTTTTGCCAGTTCTGCATCTAATGATGTCACAAGCTCTCCAGAATAACCAAAATAGAACAGGGAAGCTGAAGAGGATCAAGTCAGTTAAGTCTCTCTCTTATATTACATTGCTCAATTATACCCCCACCCAGTGGCACTATCAGAATTGCTGATGGCAGGAAGCTGAAGACTACCAAAGGATTCACATTTACATCTACATGACTATCAAGATATTAATGACAAGGAGCAATCCTATTGGATGCAACACAATACAATAGGTGTTATGATGCAAGACTGCTGTCACATTAAGGGCAGGGGTAACAAGTGTGGATCAGAGGTTTGAAAAGAAAAGGTAGATCATCCAAGCATCTGTAGATTTGTTCATATGACCAAAAGGTTAATAAAAATAAGTTAGTGGACTTTATAGTACTACAGGTTAACCACAGGTCAATTAGTATGAACATAATGGGAAACTTGAAAATACACGAGACCTACAGACCTCAGGCTGGCAGGAAGGAAATAAAAGTCACTGGTCTTCCATTGAACAGACTGCAAGTATTCCCAGTCCAAAGAGGAAGTGCTGTGGGAGAATAATGAAGATTGGCTGAATTTATTAAGTCAGACTTGGGGGTGAGCAGTTCTTGGTTATTGGTAGATGTAATTATATGCACAAGTATATAAATTAAAAATAAACTTATGGGAGATGTTACATATGGGTCTGAAGAGGTCTGAAAGGTTAGCACTGAGGATTGTCATTAGCAGTGGCCATGATGATGTCAGATGAACTTGTGAACAAAACATCGCAGGATTTTCCAATTATCTCTACTCTTTGTTGCTGCTTGATCAATTTGCTAAGCAAGTCAATTCTCCATACTGATTCAATGACTTCAACTTTAGCTAAAAGTCCCAAATAAAGGACTTTACCTGGAATGGGAAAATGGGGAAAGGCTTTGAAAATCTGAAGCACAAAAGGATTTAGGAGTCTTGTTTAGGATTCTCTTAAAATTCAGTTGGCAGTTAAGAAAGTATATGCAATTTTAGCATTCATTTCAAGGGGGCTAGATTACAAGAGCTGAAATTTACTGCTGAGGCTGTATAAGGCTCTGATCAGACCACAGTTGGAATATTGTAAGTAGTTTTGGGCCCCGGATCAAAGGAAGGACTTACATGGTCTCCATAAGAGGTTTATATGAATGATCCTTGGTATGGAAGGCTTGTCATATGTGGAGGGATTAAAGACACTGGGTCTGTCCTTAATGGAGCTTAGAAGCACGAGGGAGGATCTGACTGAAACTTACAGAATCATGAGAGGTCTGGATAGAGAGTACATGGAGAAGATATTTCCACTATAGGAGAGATTAGGACCTTAGGGCAGAGCCTCAGAGTGAAGGATGACCCTTTAAAACTGGGATAAGGAGGAATTTCCTCAGCCAGAGGATGGTTAATCTGTGGAATCATTGCTGCAGAGGGCTGTGGAGGCCAAGTCTTTGAGTGTATTTAAGACAGAAATAAATATGTTCTCAATTAAATAAGGGGATAAAAGGTTACAGAGATAAAATACAAAAATATTGATGAGAAATATATCAGCCATGATTGAATGATGGAACAGACTCAATGGACCAAATTGCTTCCGTTTGCTCCTATGTCTTATGGGCTTATAAATTTCCTTTTGGGTATTGCTGTGTTCTGGCCTACTGGTGAGGAGGTCACCCACAGAAAGGTTGACCATTAATTAATTGAACATAAAGTGGCTCACGATGAGACTTCTGCCTTATCTGAAGATGAAGTCCCTCCTAGGACAGCTGTCAGTCAATCATAGAATATAGAACATGGAACAGTACATCACAGTACAGGCCCTTCCGCCCACGATGTTGTGCTGACCATTTATCTTAAACTAAGATCAATCTAACCTACGCACCCCTCAATTTACTGCCATCCATGTGCTTGACCAGCACTCACTTAAATGTACCTAATGTCTCTGACTCCACGACCACCGCAGGCAGTACATTCCACACCCACCCACTATTCTCTGCATAAAATACCTACCCCTGATATCGCTCCTATATCTTCTTCCAATTATCTTATAATTATGACCCCTCGTGAGAGCCAATTCTGCCCTGGGGAAAAGTCTCTGCCAATCTACTTTATCTATGCCTCTCATTACCTTGTACAACTTTATGAAGTCACCTCTCTTCCTTTTTCTGTCCAGTGTGAAAAGCCCAAGCTCACTCAATCTCGCTTCACAAGACAAGCCCTCCAATCCAGGCAGCATCCTCTCTAAAGTATCTACATCCTTCATATAATGAGACGACCAGAAATGGACACAATATTCCAAGTGTGGTCTAACCAGAGTTTTACAGAGCTGCAGCAAAACCTTGTGTCTCTTCAACTCCATCCCCAAATTCAATCGAATTAGCCGATTGCATTGTAGTCTCAGCAGTGACATGCTTGAGTTGTAGGACTGCACACTAAGTTGCAGTATCATTGAGGATGAGTTGGCAGGTCCTAACCAGGGGCAGTGAAGAGGTTATGGCAGGATTTAAGAGGCACCTGGGTAAAGGTAAAGTGGAGTATGACCTGGGAGAGGGAAAGCAACAGGATGCCTCTGAATAGTATAGGAGGGTCTCCCGACTTTGATGCCTGACAATAGCTTACTCAAGTAAATGTCACTAGGCTGCACACTTAGCCTAGGCCTCTCCTTCCCATATATACAATGGCAGTGAGGATGGGATTATTATCCACTCAATTATTATCCACTTGAGGACATGAATAATCCCATGGGTGAGCAGTCAGCCTGACATCTCCATCAACTCCCTGTAACATAGGAGACAGGTCAGAGGTGAGTGAAAAAATGGCAAGCAATACATTGCTTTTTATGAACCTCAGTTGGTGGAGTGCTGTATTAAATCCAGCCCTCATCATTTATGACAGCAGCTCCCGGGTTAATTGGTCTATAATTCCCTGGTTTCTTCCTCTCACCTCTTTAAATAATGGAGTGACCTACATGCTTTTCAAATTGAAAGCAATCATTTCTAAATTGACAGACTTTGGCAAATTATAGTTGAACTAGGTGCAATTTTCTCACCTACCTTATTTAAAACCTTAGAATGGAAAAATCTGATTCTGGGGGTGTCTTACTTTTTTTCAGTGTAAGAAATGTCTTCAGTACATTTATTTTGTTTATATTAATTTAGGTGATGTCCTGCTATGGAGAATATATGAACATGTCTGTTCTTTACTAGAAAAACTGAAAGTCCATGACACAGTTCCTTTAATGTTGCCCTTTCAATGCAGGATTGAAACCTAGCACACTAGAAACTACGGTCATTGTGTTCTAGTGACCAATTGTTCGTAATGACAATGATTAATAAAACTATTGTTTATTCTCCTAGTTGCTTGAGAGTAACAGAATAATAAAGCAAAGGCAGTTTTGTGGTAAAGTGTGAAGATATTACAAACATGAGGCACTAATAAATCAATAACAAGGTCAGTTGTACTTAGTCCAAATAATCTTTAGATATTTTGTGCAAAGTTGGTTAACACAAGGTAAGCAGGTAAATGAAAATATGATGAAATTAACACTGCGTGTGACAGAAATAAGGTGCCAGGACTGAGGAAATACTTTTGATAGATGTTTCATGTTGTAGGTATAACACTGTATGAAGGAAGAAAGTTTATAGTTCACCCGACCATAATGAATTGTTTTTAAGGTGAGAGTGAGAAAATGATTGTCATTGGTATGCCTTAAACTTAACACAACTAATTGCACTAACAGGCTTAAGTATTTTTCCTCTTTCCATTTGAAATTTTTCACCTCTCCTGAAAGTACTGATTCTTGAAGAAGCACCACTTGACAGGTAATAGTTACTCACCTCTACCTCAACTAACTGGTCATTCCTCATGTTTAACTCTTGGACTGACTGTAATGTGACGCTGAAGTCTGAATGGCAGCACAATACTTGACATGGGCTCACCAAAGTGCTTCCATATTGATATATTTTTAATTATTATTAATTCAGGGACTGTAGGCTTCACTGGCTGGGCCAACATTAATTGCCTACTGTAAATTGCCTTTGAGAAGGAGGTGATGAGCTGCCTTCTTGTAAAACTGCAGTCCATGTGCTATAGATAGGCAGATGCATCTGCAGTAGGCAGATTGTTAAAAATTAGGTTATATATGATTTTTCTTCTCATTATTTCTCTTACCATCTACAGCAGAACCAGTCTACCATCTATGCCCTTTTGGCCTTAACCAGCTCAGTCAACAGTGGTGCACATTAGAATTAGAATTAGAATCCCTACAGGGTAGAAACAGGCCCTTTGGCCCAACAAGTCCACACCAACCCTTCAAAGAGTATCCCACCCAAACTCATTCCCATCACTCTACCTTTACCCTGACTAATGCAACTAACCTACATACCTCAGAACACTATGGGTAATTTAACACGGCTAATTCATCTAACCTGCACACCTTTGGATTGTGGGAGGAAACTGGAGCACACAGAGGGAGACACGGGGAGAATGTGCAAACTCCACACAGACAGTTGCCCAAGGCTAGAATCAAACGTAGGTCCCTGGCACTGTGAGGCAGCAGTGCTAACCACTGAGTCACTGTGTCACCCATGGTGTTATAAAGCCACTCCTGGTGGTGGACAAAAATCCCTCATCGAGGGCATCTTCTCTACAGTCCATCCTGCTATTGGAAAGTGATATATCCGTGCATGGTAAGGTCATGTGTAGAATATCATCTATAAGATACATATCTATTAGGCTGTTGCTTGACTAGTCAGCTCTCTCAATTTTTCCACCAGTGACCCAGGTGTTGATAAGTAGGTCTTTGCAGGGATGACAAGGCTGAGTCTGTGATTTTTGTTTCTGGTGCTTAGGTTGATGCCAGGTGGTCTATCCAGTTTCATTCCCTTGAGACATTTTATTGGTTTGAGGAATTTGAGTTGGCCTTTTAAACAATTTTGTGGGCACTAAAGAGTCAGCAACATTGCTGTGGATCTGGAGTGGCCAGGGCAGGTAACAAGAGTAGGTTTCCTTCCCTCAAGTTGTCTTTACAACAATCAGTTATAATTTCATAATCACCATTCAACTTTTATTTTAAATCCCAGATTAACGCATTAATTAATTTAAATTCTACCAACTGCTATGGTGGGAGTTGAACCCTTGTCCCAGAGCACAACCTGGATCTCTGGATTATTTGTCCAATGACAAAGCCACTTTATATCTTCCACACAAAATTACATTTTACCATATATTTATATATCTCATATTGTTAGAACATTAGCCTTGGCCACTGGTTTACTAGTCAAGAGTGTGTGCTGGGAAAGCACAGCAGGTCAGGCAGCATCCGAGGAGCAGGGGAATTGACATTTCGGAAATAAGCCCTTCATCAGGAATCTTTATTGCTGATTCCTGATGAACGGCTTATGCTCGAAATGTTGATTCTCCTACTCCTTGGATGCTGCCTGACAAGCTGTGCTTTTCCAGCACCACACTCTCGACTCTGATCTCCAGCACCTGCAGTATTCACTTTCTACCCACTGGTTTACTAGTCCAGTAAAATTATCACTATATCAATATCCTCCTCTTCCGTTTCATTTATAATTGTTTTTGATCAATCTGTTCAAACTTGATATGACAGATCTCCATGGAACTGGAACCTAGGCCTTCTAGCTCAGAGATTGGGACATCACCACTATACCATAAGATCCTAACACTTCATTTATAAATCAACCTGTTCTGCCAAATCATGATACACCTTCAGGGCAGATAGGATATGAATACAGCCCTTCTTGAACAGAGACAGAGGAATTGCCACTGTGCTACAAGATTCTTTACCACTTCATTTCCATTGATGCAGGTCTCCAGTTGAAATAAGAGGTGATCAGCAGGTTCTGAAACAAGCAAGTCACTCCGAGGCCTCCTGGTTTCAGAAGAAGAGCTGGCTATAACAAACAGAAATTTCAACAGGAAATTGCCCTCCCAGGATGCTCTTTAAAACAAAATTATAAAATTTAAAAAGTAGTCAGGTCACCATTGTGGAGTGTTGTGACGATTGGGTAGGTGCTGCGGTGTAAATAATCTCCTCTACATAATGGCTGCGTCCCAAACTAGGCGTGTAAGGAAATGTTGTTGCTACTTCCCTTCCTGGTCTGTCACTGTCTGTCTGAAATCTGGATAACACTGGGAAATCTAAGTTGGCCTCCATTACTGCCCATTAGCTAAGCTGTTGGCAATCTCATCTGTCTGTCGACCTAAAATAGCAGGCAGGCCTACAGGCCCTGAACTCACCATGGCACACTGCGAATGAATTAGAAAACTGCTAATACTGGCTGGTGCTGCTAATTCTAGGAATCATACATCTCCCTTCCGGCCCTCTGCATGGCTTGAGAATTTGTTCCAAATATCTGATCTTTCAGGTGGCTTAAGAAATCACCTGGCAGTTTTCGAAGCAGTAAATGGAAATTCTTTAGGTGAATCAACATAAGTAATCCTCAGTAAAACAGCTTGCCTGGTTATTTACATTCCTGCTATTTATTAGAGCTTGTTCTGAGCAAATTGGTTGCCAAATAGGTTGCCTACAGCACAAGAGTTGGCACTGAAGCAACTTTGGGTAATCAAAGTTATTAATCAGAATTATATTTTTGCATTGCTCTTTCCAATATGGGTCTTTTATAAATATTTGCTTGCAAAGGAAACCTTCACATGAGAGCGGTGCACTGTAAGCAACCAATAGGAAGAATAGCAAACTTTCTTTTCTCAAAGGAGCTGTAGGATGGATTTTTTCTGCAAGCTTCCGGACCCCAATATTAAATCAAATGGGGCTCCTGAGTCAATACTTGTCAGGAGTAAGATTGTCTTGCAATCTTCCTGGAGGCAGCCTTCTAATTGACTTGCTTCCATATTTTGTCATCCTATTAAAAATGGCGGGTGTGGGTGAGTGGAAGAGCTTAACACTGACATGCCCATCTGAATGTCAACTGTTCTACCGTCTCTACTCAGGAGGAAGGTGGATACTGCTGAGACAATACAGGTCAAACAATGTAAGAGCCTCTCAACCTGGAGTTGGCAGGCTCTGCATCTGGTGGGATGACTGTCTGTCACTAGTCTGATATGAACAGCCACTTGGCCCACAGCAAACTGTATTTTTAGGGAAGGGAAATTCGAAGAGATAGTCCAACGACCAGTTTTCTCTAGCAATTCTAGCATATTTGGTGTATGTGTAACAGCTGTATTCTGAGTGTCTGAAGGTCAGTTGCTGGAGGCTTAGACCATGTAGACTTCAATGGAAGAGTTATGCTGTGATATGTGTGGATTTACTCAGTCAATGTTTCTAATGTTAGGTGGTAATGAACGTATGCAACCATTCTTCCCTAATGTTAACAAATGGTCACTCCTTGAAGTAGACACACATATATCCAATGCATAATTCGCTAACACAACTCCTTATCTAATGAGAGTCAGAAAACACAGGCAGGATGCTTAGCTTTCAGCAACCCAAAATGTCACTGTGCCAACTCTAACTCAGACCTGACTTCTACTCATGTGCTAATAGAAGAGCTGCTGCCTCTTAATATTCCCATCATCATTACCGAAACAGTGATCAGAGGCAACATCTGTGCTTCATATTCTTTAATGCAACTACACATCAGGGCTGTACCTGGAAATTTGCATGAATGGAGACTTTCCATTAGGCATGCCAATGTTTAATTCACCTTTGAGTTCTTCTAAAGTGGTAAAAGGATCACTACCACAAATTACGCCATTGTTAATAAATTCCTGTAGAAATTATGCTCTGTATTAATAAGTAACTGGAGCCACTCATTTGGACATTAAGTTAATAAATACTTAAAACTACCTTTGATGGTTTTGATGTGCTGTCTGGAATTAATTCAGGTCATTATCAGAAGTCAAAAATGTTCTCTTTTTGCCCTATTTTCCTACGTTATTGCTGCACTTAGGTTATTCAATAGCACCAGTTATAAAAAAAAGAAAAATGTATATCAATGTATTGTGATGACTGAGTTAGTAAGGGTGATGTATATCTGAGTAATAAAGGACAGGAACACGCACAGCCAATCCTGATGGTGAGTTTCCTGCTCGGTTACATGTCCATAGTTCCCTGCATCTGACTACCTCTAATCCTACACATATGTTCCCAGGGAGTGTTTGCAGACTGTTTATCTGATTAAAATGTGACTGAACTTGGTTGTTTTAATCCTGACATAGTCTTGTCCCTCTCTGTGATCTCCTCAAGCTCCACAATTCTCTGTGCTCCTCTAATTCTAGCCATTATATTCCCAGTCATAGCTGCTCCACTATTAGTGGTGGAGCCTTAGGTTTCCAACACCAGAACCTTTGGAATTCCCTCCTGGCACTTTCTACCTCACTTTCCTCATTTAAACACGACTTAAAACCATCCCTTTGTCAAAATGTTGGTCATGCGATCTAACATCACCATAAGTGACTATGTTGTGTTATAATGGTTCTGTGAAATGACGTAGGATATTTCATTACATTAAAAGTGCTATATGAATACAGTGTATATTTTTGCTGTTGGTACTTTCTTTTCAAACATATAAGATTTCTCAGCTACTTCGGATCGCCGGAAAAGGCCAAGGAATTTTTGGACTCTCTTAGATAAATTGTAAGAGTTAATTGATGTTGTTTTGCTCTTCCCCCACTGCAGTTTACAACCCCCTTTTTTTAATATTAATTCCTTTCTTTAGCTTACTGTTTAATATTATCTTCGGGGGGTGGGGAGAGGGGTTTATTTATTTGTTCTCTACTTAGCGATTTTCTCCCCTTTTTTAATATATATATATAGATCGGGGCGTCTAGTTAATGTTGGTGGGGGGAGGTGGTTACCTTATCCTATTTTATTTCTATCTTTAGGAGCAGGATTGTTTTCCCCTGTTATTTTGTATTCCTATATTTAATTATTACTTGTTGAGGCTGTAATTTTATAGTTATATATGTTTATACATGGTATTAACATTACCAAATGTATCCAGGTGTTGGTGTGGGGTATGGTGGTAGGGGGGAGTGGGGATAGAGTGCTCACTGTTAACTCTAGCTCTGTAGTATATTTGAATTTTCTTCATCCTATCGAGGGGCGCCTGGGTCAAGGGTGGGGCACTGGTTGGGAGAGGATATGATGGACTTTGGAAAAGAAGTGATGCCCCCTGGGAACAAGGGGAAAATCTCCATTTAAATACGTTTTATATTTTTTTTATTTAGAAATAGTTTTTTATTATATTGATGTGAGTGTATTAAAGAGCCTTTATTTTTGTGAATTTTATATGCTCTATGCTCGGGATGTTCTGGATAGG
>NC_057724.1:37183077-37238790 GCF_004010195.1 Chiloscyllium plagiosum | reverse complement strand
TGAGTGTATTAAAGAGCCTTTATTTTTGTGAATTTTATATGCTCTATGCTTGGGCTGTTTTGGATAGGGTTCCCCTCCCGAGAGGTCTCGGAATTGCCTGGACGATTATGGTGAATCAGTCGATTAAATGGTGCACCTGGAATGTCAAGGGGAGTAATTCACCAGTCAAAAGGAAGAAAATATTATCAAACCTCAAGAAAGAAAGGGTTGATATAGCTCTCCTACAGGAAACACACTTGTTGGATAAAGAACACTTGAAATTATGACAGGGTGGATTTGATCAGGCCTTCTTTTCTTCCTTCAGCTCAAAAAGTAGGGGAGTTGTTATTCTTATTCGGAAGAATTTCCCTTTCAAAATCCTAAATCAGATAAAAAGTGAATCTGGACGATATATCTTGATTAAAGCCCTTATAAATGGAGAGGAATATGGGATCTTAAATTCGTATTGCCTCTCGGCACATCCTTTTAAATTTATAACGGAAGCCTTCTCAAAATTGATGGCTCTCAGTGTTCGTCATACAATTATAGGGGGAGATTTTAATTGTATTATGGATCCGGAAAGAGATAGGATTCCCAAGAGTACTGCAGGAGTATTTTTCAGAACTAGACAATTGGTGGATTTGAACAAAGAATTAGGATTAGTAGATGTATGGAGATACCTTCACCCACAGGGCAGAGATTCTTCTTTTTACTCCAATCCACACAAATGCTATACCAGAATTGATATGTTTTTTGCCCCCTCGATTTTTAAAAATTCCATATAATCCTGTAAAATAGGCAGAATAGCAATTTCTGATCACACTGCTGTATATATGGAAATCAAGGTGAGGAACAATGAGACATCCACTCGACATTGGCGTATGGACCCCTTCCTGATGAAAGATAGTAAATTTGTAAAGTACTTCTCTCAAGAATTTAAAACTTTTTTAGAAATTAATTCAGGTACGGTTAGCAACCCATCAATGATGTGGGAGACCTTCAAAGCTTACGCACGAGGTTTGATCATTTCATACTCAGCGACCCAGAAAAAATTAAAGGGAGAACAACTCGAAGCTTGCTTAAAAGTGGCTGAAACAGCATACGCTGACAGACCTTCTATTGTCAAATTACAAAGGATTATGGTCTTGAGGATAGCTCTAAATACCACACTTACCCAAATGGCTAAGAGGGAAATATCATTTGCAAAACAAAGGTTATAGGAAGTTGGCAATAAACCTGGTAGATACTTAGCATTTCTCACAAAAATTAAAAAAAGGCCCCTCAAACTATCACGTCTATCAAGGAAAGTACGGGTATTCTGACTCATGATCATAAAAGGATTAACACAACCTTTAGAAAATGTTTTTCTAATTTATATAAATCGCAGGATTGTGAAGACAGAACTAGGAGGATACAGTCATTTTTTAAAAACCTGACCTTTCCGGACCTAACTCCGGAACCGGTATCGGTCTTGAATGTTCCCTTAACAAGCCAAGAAATACTTGACGCAATCAGGCAGCTTCAGAGCGGTAAGACGCCTGTCCCAGATGGCTTTCAAGCTGAATTCTATAAAGAATTTACAGGAATATTGGCTGGTCCACTTATGGACATGGATAACTACTCATACAGTCAGGGCTATTCCTGCCTTCGCTGAAAGAGGCGAATATCTCTCTTATCCTCAAAAAAGGAAAGGACCCAGAAGATTACACGTCATACAGACCAATATCCTTGCTAAATGTAGGTTTTTAAATCCTCTCTAAAACGTTAGCATTGAGGCTAGAACGGGTATTGCCACATATCATAAAGGAGGATCAGACGGGGTTATTAAGGGCAATAGATCATCCAATAATGTTAGAAGGGTTTTGAATGTGATTCAAGCCTGCCATCAGGGAAAGATACCAGGTGTATTAGTCTCATTAGACACGGAAAAGGCATTTGACAGGGTTGAATGGTCATATTTGTTTTACACATTGGAAAGGTCTGGCGATGGAAAGGTGTTTACCAAATGGGTCTCAACATTGGATAAGGATCCCAAAGCAGTTGTGATTACCAATGGATTCGGCTCGGATAGCTTCAGTGTGGATAGGGGCCGCCGTCAGGGATGTTCTCTCTCGCCATTGCTATTTGCATTAATAATTGAGCCACTAGCAGAAGCTATACGGGCTGACCCTAAGATAAAGGCCCCGAGGATTGGTACAGGTAAACATAAAATTGGGCGGCACGGTCGCACAGTGGTTAGCACTGCTGCCTCGCAGCGCCAGAGACCCGGGTTCAATTCCCGTCTCAGACGACTCTCTGTGTGGAGTTTGCGCATTCTCCCCGTGTCTGCGTGGGTTTCCTCCGGGTGCTCTGGTTTCCTCCCACGATCCAAAAATGCACAGGTCAGGTGAATTGGCCACATTAAATTGCCCGTAGTCTTAGGTGAAGGGGTAAATGTAGGAGAATGGGTCTGGGTGGGGTTACGCTTCGGCGGGTCAGTGTGGACTTGTTGGGCCGAAGGGCCTGTCTCCACACTGTAGGGAATCTAATCTAATCTACCCTTTATGCAGATGATGTTCTTCTATTCCTCAGTAATCCTCTGATGTCCGTGCCTCGCTTAATCCAAGTTATTAATACATTTAGTGTATTTTCAGGCTATAAAATTAATTTCTCAAAATCGGAGGCTATGCCAATGGGTAGCCTTGCTATGATACCCCACTTAGTGGACGGATCCCACTTTCCCTTTCGGTGGTCCCTGGAGGGTTTCTTATATTTAGGCATTTTTATCACCCCAGAATTTGGTCAGTTATAAAAGGCTAACTTTATGCATTTACTGGGAAGGATAAGGCAGGACCTCCAGCGATCTCCTGTTTAGGGGATCTGCTTAAAGTAGGGGTCCTGATGTCTTTTGAACAGCTGCATCAGAAATTTGGATTACCTAATGGAGACCTCTTTCGGTACTTCCAAATTTGAGATTATATATAAAAGAAGACTAAGTTATTTAGATAGCCTTTATAAATCAGATAGAGAACGTAGAGTGTTATGGCCAATGGGGGTACCTTCCGTCGGCACTATTTATCATTTATTACATGTTGAAGTATCGGGAGATATGGACAATCTGCTTAAAACATGGGATCAGGATTTGTGACTGGAAATCTCTATAGAAATGTGGAATGACATTTGGGAAAATGCCAGAAGAATCACCATCTGCAACAGAACTCAGGCCATTCAGTTGAAGATACTTCATAGGGCCCATATAGCACTAGACCGATTGGCAAATTTAAGGCAGGAGCATCTCCAATGTGTCTCAAATGTAAAATGGAGGCGGGGACTCTTGTACATTGCTTATGGACCTGTCATAAGATCTGTAGATATTGGACTAAAGTAGCAAGTGCTCTGACAGAAATCTTAGGAACGGAAATTAGAGTGGATCCAGTATCTCTCATTTTGGGCTTTTTGAACTTACCCTCCCTGGATGTGCACGGGAGGAGATTATTTTCTATTCTCTCTTTCTGTGCAAGGAAAAATATTTTGGTAAACTGGGTGGCTGAGAGCCCCCTGGACTTTTGAACTGGCACAGAATAATCATGGAATGTATTTCCCTTGACTTCCTTACACATATGGTGCACCGAAAGACTGAATTATTCCATTAAATATGGCAGCCCTTCTTGAATTACATAAATACAGATATTTCGGCCATCCTAACAAGGGCTTTTATTTAATTGAGATGGCGAACCTGGCTGGTCCGGGGCCCCTTGGGTGAGGAATCCCGCACGAATACAGGTTTTGTTACGATCTGATGTTAACACATTCCGAGCATGTATCGCACCACTCAATTTCTGTGTTATCCGTCGGTTTTTTTCTTCTCTGAATAACGTAAGAGACTTAATTATACACTCTGGTTAGTTGTAGGTTAGATTAGTAGTTAGTTGAATTTTGTTTTTTCTCTCAATTTTTTTTCTGTTTGATAAATTTTGGTTATTATTTATTTAAGATTTAATTGTATATCAATATTTATACTTGTTTTTTTTTATTATTTGTAAACTTGTAAAAATATGTTAAATTTTCAATAAAAAGTTATTATTTATTTAAGATTTAATTGTATATCAATGTTTATACTTGGTTTTTTTTATTATTTGTAAACTTGTAAAAATATGTTAAATTTTCAATAAAAATATCTATATTAAAAAAAGATTTCTCAGCTAGTTTTCCTGGACAGTCACTATTGACATCTGCACTGGTTGAATTCCGCTCCACATCCTCCTCTCCCTCCCCCTACCCCCTTTCCCCACCATTTCCTCAGCTCCAATAGTGAGCCTACACTGCAACTGTTGCCAAACTTGAGATTAGATCATAGTCTACAGTCTAGGGACTATGAGGCGGTACTGAGAGGGAAAAAAACACACAATAGAAACTGATTGACACTTCCTGACTTATTCATTATTCTGTTAGAGGCCTTAGTGAAATAAGTTACCCTGGCTCACACTGGAAACACGCAGGAATTAACTTAACACGTTTAAAGCCAGGTGCTAATTTGTTTTTTTTTTGATTTTCCAATAGTCAACAACAGTTCGTTGCAACCCTTGACCATTCTCAATGAATAGAACACAATCAAGCTCTCATCCCATTAAGGAATTGTTGAATAATGCTCTGGTCAAAGTGGTGATGAGCTACCTTCTTGAACAATTGCTGTTTGTATGGTGTAGAGCCACCCTAAAGTGTGTGGTTATCCATTTTGTACTGAAAAAGGATAGATCAGGGTACTTTCTAGATGGTAAAATAGTGGATGTCCAAAGAGACTTGGGTGTTCAGGTGTATACGCTGTTAAAATGTTATGATCAGGTGCAGAAAATAATCAAGAAAGCTAATAGAATGTTGGTCTTCATATCTCAAACACTGGAGTATAAGGATACAGAAGTTTTGCTGCAGTTATTCAAAACCCTGGTTAGACCCTACTTGGAGTACAGTGATTTGGAGATGCCGGTGTTGGACTGGAGTGTACAAAGTTAAAAGTCACACAACACCAGGTTATAGTCCAACAGGTTTAATTGGAAGCACACTAGCTTTCGAGCAACGCTCCTTCATCAGGTGATGAAGTACTGGAGTACTGGAGACTGGAGTATAGTGAGCACCTTGGAAGGACATATTGGCTTTGGAGGGAGGACAACAGTAGGTGTACAAGAATGATACCTGCACTTCAGGGGTTCAGTTATGAGGAGTGATTATATGCACTTCAGGGGTTCAGTTATGAGGAGTGATTATACAGAAAAAGTCTGTTTTCTCAGAATCAAATATCACACAACACCAGGTTATAGTCCAACAGGTTTATTTGGAAGCACTAGCTTTCGGAGTGCCACTCCTTCATCAGGTGGCTGTCTCAAAATTCAGGAAGTTAAGGGGTGACCTCACCATAGTCTTCAGTATTCTAACAGAAAAACATAGAGTATCGAAAAAAAACTTTATTGGAGCTTGGAGATTCTAGAACTAGGTGTCATAATCTGAGAATTAGGACTGTACCATTCATTTGAGATGTTAGGAAACTCTTCTACAGACGAAGAGTGGTAATTGTTTGGAACCTTCTATCCACAAATAGCAGTGGATATTAGACCAGTTGTTAAGTTTAAATCTGAAGTACTTTTTTTGTTCAGCATAGGTATTAAGGGATATGAACCAAAAGCAGATGTATGGAGTTAACTCATGAATGGTAGAACAAGCTTGAGGGGCAGAACATCCTACTCATGTTCTTATGTTCAAATGTTCCTATGTTTCCGATGCTGTTCGCAAGTGGGTTTCAGGAATTTAACCCAGTGATAGTGAAAAAATGGAAATATTGTTCCAACTCAGGTTGGTGTATTACTTGCCTTTGTTTAGCTTAAGTAGCTTGTTGATTCCATTTCAATATGGCCTGGCCATGAAAGGGGTTCAAGCTTCCTGTGAACTGCATTGGACTGGACTGAGCTCACACTGCCCACATTCTATCAGATGAACATGACCACGTGAAAATCACCATCAGCATACATTCATTTGTGTTTTTCCAATCTTTGTTAGAATAATGATTCAATCCATCAGGTAAGAAGGTGTTTAGTATACTTTATTGATCAGAGCATTGAGTACTGGAGTTCATAGGTCATGTTGAGGCTGTACAGGACATTGGTTAGGCCACTTTTGGAATATTGTGTGCAATTATGGTTTCCCTCGTATAAGAAGGGTGTTGTGAAACTTGAAAGGGTTCAGAAAAGATTCATAAAAATGTTGCCAGGGTTGAAGGGTTTGAGCTATAGGGAGAGGCTGAATAGGCTGGAGCTGTTTTCCGAAGCGTCAGAGGCTGGGGGTGATCTTATAGAGTTTTATAAAATTATGAGGGGCATGGATAGGGTAAATAGCTACGATCTTTTTCTTGGGCTGGGGGAGTCCAGAACTATAGGGCATAGATTTAGGGTGAGAGGGGAAAGATTTAAAAGGGACCTAAGGGGCAACTTTTTTGCAGAGTGTTGTGTGTGTCTGGAATGAGCTGCCAGACGAGGTTGGGGAGGCTGGTACAATTACAATGTTTAAAAGGCATCTGGATGGGTAAATGAATAGGAAGAGTTTAGAGGGAAATGGGCCAAGTGCAGACAAATGGGACTAGATTAATTAAGGATATCTGGTAGGCATGGATGAGTTGGACCGAAGGGTCTGTTTCTGTGCTGTACATTTCTATGACTATGACTCTCTAAGGCTAGATGTGAATCAGTAAATTGATTCACATTGTCAGTGCACATACAGAATAACGGAAATAATCAAAATTATTTTCCTTCATTTAACTTCAAATTCACTTCCTGAAATGGAAAAATAATAATCATGCTACTTTGCTTGTGTTAGCAGTTTGATGATACTTGCTTTGATCAGTCGAACATTAAGCAGAGTTTGGGTGGCATTAGTTTTATTAGAAACTCTCTGGGCCAATATCCTAGTGGATCATTCCAATTTTATATGTGATCTCACTGCCTGAAATTTATATGTGGGATAACCCACCCAGATGCATGCAGCTGACAAATGGTAATGATTTCAGAAAATTATTTGATTTTTTTTGCCACTTGGTCACAGCAAGTGGAGGACTCTCCCTTCACCCTATCTCCCATTCAGGAGTTCACCTGTTGGCTTGCCGTCTGAATGACTCTGTTGCTCTCAAGAACACCATTTTCAGCAGACATTGCCCTGTTTGGTACTGCAGACTATTATCTCAACTCGTAGCCTGAAACAAGTAAATGCAATCATTGTGGTAAACAGGAAGTGCGGTTGGCTCTGTGATTCAGCAGTTTCATCATTTGTTTGGGATAATTTAACTTGTTGATGCTTATTAAATGTTTGAGAACTTAATGATTTTTTTAGCATAAAACTGAAACATAACAGTGATCATGATGCACTTGAGTGTCATTTTGATGAAGATCTGAGGAGTCCATCATGAATTGACTTCAACTTATACTGGAATATTGAATTGTTCAGCTTGAAGTGCATTTGATGCATTTAAAATATTAGTCATGTTCATGGGTAATATTTAATATTATTAAAAATGTCTTTATGTGTTAGGAGAGTAACATACGTGCCACAAAAGTACCAGAGAATGACCATCTCAACAAAAGAGAATCTACCCGTCTCCTCTTGACAGTCAATGGTATTACGATCACTGAATCTCCCATCATCAACATCCTGGGACTAAATATTGACAGAAACTTTTAAAAATTGACCATGTAAATATTATGGCTATAAAAGCAATCCCTGGGCTTGGATGTTGTGATGAATAATTCACCTCCTTACTTCCCAGAGTCTGTCCATCACCAACAAAACACAAGGAGAGTGATGAAATATTCTTAATTTGATCCAAAGAATGTTGCTCCAACAATTCAAGAAGCTCAATACTATTGGGGAAAATACATCCAACTTGTCTGACACTTCATCTGACCTTCATTCTTGGCACCGATACACTGGGGCTCCAGTATGTACCATGTACAAAATGCACTGCAGCAACTGAGCATTGTCCAAACTTGTGGCCTTTATCAGCTAGAACAAAGGCAGCAGAAAAGTGGCAATGCCATCACTTGGATGTTTTCCTTCAAGCCACAGATCATGCTGACCTTGGTCAATCTTGTCTTTCTCTTGCTGTTGCTGGGTTAAAATCCTGGAACTCTTTCCTGAACAACACTATGACTGTAGCTGCACCACATTGTTTAAAACAAGCAGCTCAGTATTACTTTCTCAAGTGCAATTAGGGCTGGGTATCAAATTGCCACCTTGTCAATGATACCTCCTCCCTCACCTCCATCCAAGGCCCCAAAGGAGCCTTCCACATCCATCAAAGTTTTACCTGCACATCCACCAATGCCATTTATCGTATCCGTTGCTCCCGATGCGCTCTTCCCTACATTGGGGAGACTGGATGCATCCACACAGAGCGCTTTAGGGAATATCTCCGGGACACCCACACCAATCAAACCTACGCCCTGTGGCCCAACATTTCAACTCCCCCTCCCACTCCGCCAAGGACATGCAGGTCCTGAGCCTCCTTCACTGCCGCTCCCTCACCACCAGAGGCCTGGAGGAAGAACGCCCCATCTTCCGCCTCGGAACACTTCAACCCCAGGGCATCAATGTGGACTTCAACAGTTTCCTCATTTCCCCTCCCCCCATCTCACCCCAGTTCCAACCTTCCAGCTCAGCACTGTCCCCAGGACTTGTCCTACCTGCCTATCTCCCTTCCCACCTATCCACTCCACCCTCCTCTCTGACCTATCACCTCCATCCCCTCCCCCATTCAGCTATTGAATTCTATGTTACTTTTTCTCCACCCCCACCCTCCTCTTATTTATCTCGCCAGTCTGCAGGCTTCCTGCCTCTATTCATGATGAAGGGCTTTTGCCCGAAACATCGATTTCTTTGCTCCTTGGATGCTGCCTGACCTGCTGTGCTTTTCCAGCACCACTCTAATTCAGACCTTGTCAATGATGTTCACACGTGATGAAAGAATACAAAGTTTACATTCCTTGTCCACTGGGTAGCAGTATTGTAGCATTTTAAACCTCTTATATACATCAGATTACAAAACAAGTCACATGTTGCAACCACAGAAACTTTGACCAAGAATGTGTCTCAGTAAACCAGTTAGTGCTGCTGGAAGACAAATTAGTTGGGATTACTGCCATCTGGTGGTGGAATAGAAACAGCAGGTACTAATCTGAGATGGAAACATCAGTCTGATATGCCAGTGAATGGGTACAATGACATTTTCTCTTCTTGAACATTTCTTTTTGTTCATCACTTCTCATAGCAGCTTTGAAATTCTTACTGTCCATAATCGATAAACACTGCTTTGTGCTATCCTCTTTCTTTTCCTCCTTCAGCCTTAATATGGAATGACACCGAATCATCAGAGACATAAATCTCCCATTCTATTTAACTTGTTTTCTCTTTTTCCAAATGTACTGCACTGCTTCTAAACCTCTCCCAAATGTAATGTTTGATGTCCATAATCATAAAAACCTCTTGACATTGCCTCTCTTCCCATTATTTCAATCAACACTTGCTTCTATTCCTCAGCAACCATATACTCCTACACTCTGCCAAGCTCACTTTCTGGAGCACGCATCTACTAAGCTAAACCTACCTTGAGCTCACACCTAATCTGAATATGAATTTACATCTTTCAATAAGTTTTTCCCCATTTTCCATCAAGTCTGCTTCAAGAACATCTTGTATATGGAATGTAGCTGTTGCTGACCTATCTTGATTCCTAATAAGTGATAATCCTGTGCTCTTGCTACTACTCGCCAATTCATTTCAATAACATCACCAACAAACCATAAAAAAAATCCACAAGCTATTCTTACGAAATACTCGTGTCATTTTCAAATTCCCTTTAATGTTCAAAATTTTTAAACGTATTGTAACACTGCGCCACACCCTCAAATACTTCCTTGCTCATTTTCTGTCAGCTCTATTCGTAAATTTCTCCAAATATGTTTCTAGTGTTCACTCAACCTGAATCAAAGGCACAACTGAAAACTCTACGATGTGTAATGAGATACATTTTCTTATTTTCTTTCTCAACCTCTCTGCACTGTTTGGTTTGAAAAGTCTCACTCTTCTCCTCAATACTTCTCCACTATTATCCATCCAACTGGGAGATCCATGCTAGTTTCATTTTAGGAATACAATCATAGCCAAAGCATTACTGTAATAGCTTCTCTGCCCATTTTTTCACCATCATCTTGGGAATCCCTGAAGGATCCATTCTTATCTTTCTCTTCTTCCTCCTCTTCATCTATTTAAAACTTCCACCTCAGATTGGTGGACCAGAAAAGATAAAATTGTTTTCATGAATGGTTTGACTGTATTCTTCCATTGTTGCACTGTTATTCTTCACTTTAACTTTTAATTTTGATATAAATCAAATGATGCAATGATTATTGAAATCCAGGCAGGGGAAAGGTTGGTGCATGAACCAAGTAAAATTGTAAATTTAAGTTTGAATCTGGATCTTGAGTCTTAGTTTTGTTTCACGAATAGAACTTTGAAGAAATTTTCTTTCAGTCCAGTCTAGAAATACAAAGAGAAAATGGGCAAAGAGCAGCAAAATGGCACAGGAAGGGACAGATAATTTGACCAAAACAGTGCTAGTTATCGGAATATGTATTTTTGTGGCTACAAAAGTGAATCCAGAGGAATTTCTGGACGGTGCACACTGCCACATCATCTACTTACTGTCCTACACTTTGGTTCACATCCTCCAAACTGTCCTACATAATGTTCCACTCCCTGACCTGTACACTCCCCTTTTGTCACACCAATTTGGTAATCCTACCACTACTATCTCCAGCAGTAACTTTTGAGACTATGTGTGTATGCCTTGTATTGTTTTCCCATCAGAAGTGTTTCTTCATGATTATGACATTGTAGAGAAAACAATATAGGCTGCAAACAGATTAGAGCCTGAGGCCACAGCCAATGGTTGCAGGATTAAAGGAAACTGTCTGGGAAAACCTATATTGAATTTGCAATGATTAAATAAAGTAATTTTGACAGGTGGACATGAGCATTATATGCTGAAACTACATATAGAACTCTTATAGAGACTATTTTCTTCTGGAATGTAAAAACCCATACTCATCCATAATAAGACCTAATGTTGAGAACTAAAGGGTTGCAACTACTGGATAGGGAGCAAAAATAGGGAGCAATTATGAGTTAACCCATAAAACAAAGCCTCTTTCCCATCGCTCAAAACCAGAATTAATACATTCTTTCATGAATACTTTCACGACCAGGACAAACAATTTCTTACTATTTGCTAATGGAAGTTCCCCAAATGAGTCTGTTGGATTCAGTCCATTTGAACACACCTATGATCATGAAATTAGAGTTCCATGAAGCTGGTTCAGGAGAATTTTTTGAAGCAAAGAGATGATTTTGCAGTGGTGGATTACAGGCCCATGTTTCTAGAAAGACTCACAGGAGCATGTAGGGTACACAGGAACATTTAAATTTCACAGGCAATACCTGTGTCTTTAACAAATTTCTTAAAGAAACAAGCTAAAGTGGTATGGCCAGCAAAACGCCAAGTAGCTTTAAGAAGTTGAAGAAAATCTGAACAAATGAATCAATGTTGGCCATCTTGATTTTTCCAGACTTTTCAAAATGACTTTTAATGTTAATAACTTGTATGTGGATGCTGTATTATGACAGGATGAAGAAACAGGAATAGAGAAGCCAGCGGGGACTTCTCCAAGAAACTAAAGCAGTTTTAGAAAAAAATACCCTATCGTAGAAAAAGAGACTCCAAGGTAAAAGCCAAGGATTGTTGGAAGATTGCTGGCAGTGTTAGAAGCAAATAACCGCGACAGACAGTTTATTTTTCCCTCAATCGTTGCTGTAAGCTCTGGTTCTTAAACAGTAAGCCAGCTACTTTATACATTTTAATCAGCTATCCTGTACCTTCTGCAAACAGTGAAACTGTCTGGAGAAGAGAATCATAGAGCAGTATGTCCTGTCAAGCCAAAAGGACCACTGTCAGCAAACCCTGCGAAGAGAGACTATTGAACATTCTTCCCAAACTTACCCACTCAATCACCTCCTATTCTTTTTTCTTGTATGTGATGGTTGTTTGGGGGGGGGGGGGGGGGGGGGGGGGGGGGGGGGGGAGGGATATGTTCATAAGGAGGTTGGAATTTTAAATAGGAGAGTTATATTGATGGATCATGATTGTTTATTTGTAGATAAAATCTATTTATTGTAATAAATAGCAATTCTTGTTAAGTACAGAAACTTAGTCCATACTTTCTGTCAATTTGAGCCTAAAAGACAGCTGTATACGGGAATTCTTGGACTTTCATAACATTTTCAATTTTAGTAACAATTCATGGAAGGTCAGAACTTGATTTTGAGTGTGCCTTACAGAGTATCTGGAAGTAGCTGAAAAGGAGAAGAGTAACTAAAGTTAGTAGTGTTTCTCTAAAAGAGTGAATCTGAGGATTGATCACAGAAACCAAGGAAATTTCAGAGGCTTGGAAGAGGTATTTATACATCTCCTTTCACTTAGAAAACTTTCCAAAGATAATCAAAAATCAATAGGCGATAGGAAAGATTAAGTGAAAAACAATCTCTATTACAGGAAAAAATTCTAAGGGAACTATTGGTCCTGAAAGGCTGACAGGTATCCATGACCATATCAAATACATTGTAGAATCTTAAAAGTGGCAACAAATAGTAGATGCATTGGTTATAATCTTCCAATATCCCTTTTTATTCAGAAGGATCCTGGTGGATTGAACAATAGTAAATCTAATAAAGGTAGGAGGCAGAAAGCCAGAAATTATAGGAAGTTAGCTTTATGTAGGAAAGGTAATGGAATTCATTATTAGGGAGGTTGTAGCAGAATGCTTAGAAAAATATCATGTGGTCAGTTGGAGCCAATTTGTGAAAGAGAAGTCATGTTTAACTACTCTGTTAGAGATTTTCAATGAAAGAACATTTATAGTGGTTAGAGAGTAGCAGGTAGATGTGGTACGGTTAGATTTCCAAAAGGCAATAGAAACCTGATCTATAAATGTATTCAAAGACAAGTTAGATAGATTCAATGGTTATCACGTGTTAACTGGAAATTGGAGCTGATATCAAACTAGGTCATCACAAACTTATTGAATGGTGGAGCAGGCTCAAAATCCCATACCCCTGTGTACTATCAGGATCATGTGCAAGTGAGGATCGATAAAGAAGTGTACATCAGATGTTGGAGGAAGGAGTGCTTTAGACTCCTGGGACATTGGTACTGACTCTAGAAGAGATGGGGCCTGAACAAATCAGACCTAGGTTGCACCTGAACAAAACTGGGACAAATGTTCGATTGCTGGTTTACATGTGGAACTGGGGAGGGTTTATAATTACTTGATAGGAGAAATGGAATTGAGGTAACCTTAGAAAGGAAAACCAAAAGAGAATTGATGAGACAGCTAACATTACAGAAAGGAATAGTTATGTAAGAGGTGAGGTCAGAGTAAGGGGAAATGTAATATTAAAAAAAAAGGTTTATATTTAATTCTGTGTGTGAATGTGTAGACTGTGACAAATAAAGTTGGTGAGCTACAAGACACATATAATAATACGGAAATATCATGCTATGGTAGAGTCATAGGTCTAGCCCAAAAGAGCAACACTGGAAAAATAATCCCTCAATATAAAGTATTCAGCACTATAAGGAAGAAAGAAATGGAGAAAAACAACATTCCCAGTATTGATTGCAGAAAACATTGCAATGCTTGAGTGAGGAGTCCAGAAGGAGTCAAGAGCAGAATCAAATTAGTTTGAGTTAAGGAACATTAAACCTGCCATTACAATACCGTTTAATGAAAATGGCAGGACTGACATATAAAGTGTATTTATTTCAATGCAAGAAGTATAACAGGTAAGGCAGAAGAGCTTAGAGTCTAGACTAGCATAAATGGAGATATAATACTGTAGCTATGACAGAAGCTTAGTTGAGAGAAAGGCAGGACTGACAGCTCAACATTCTAGGATTGAGATATTTTAGGGCATGATAAAGACTGAATTAAAAGGGTGGGGGATTGTACTACTGATTAAAGAGAATGTAACGGCTGCACTAAGAGAGGAGAGCTTGAAATGCTCATTCAGCAAGGCCATATAGTTAGAACTTAGGGCTAAGAACAGTGCAGTCATGATGATGGGATTATACTGTAAGCCTCACAATAGCCAGTAGGAGTTAGAGGAAAAAGCATGTTGGAAGCTCATGGACAGTTATTGAAATAACTCCAAGGAGATAGGAATCCTGTCACCAAGTCACCTTTTATTTATATGTGCCAAGTACATGGGCTCTGACTAGCTTACTCAGAGCCAGTCTCTCAAATAATGAGACTCTATGAGACTCCTGTTTATATCTGTCAGCCATGGCTCCTTGGTTGGGCCCAGATTAGCAGTCTTAATCAGGGATCACATATCAGAGATCCATCTGGCCCTCATTCCAATCATTACAAATATAAAATCAACAGAGTTGTTGTAGTGGGTGATTTTACCTTCCCCATATTGATTGGCTCCAGGGGCTTAGATGGGGCAGAATTTGTTAGGTGCATCTGGAAGGGTTTGAAACAATATTTCTGTAGTCCAAATAGGAAAGGGACTTTACCAGATCTTGTATTGGGAAATGGGTCTGGCCAGGTGGTTGAAGTTTCAGTGGGGAGCATTTTGGGACTAGTGATTATAATTCCGCAAGTTTTAAGATAGTTATGGATAAGGATAAGACTGGTCCTCAAGTGAAGTGATAAACTGGGAAAAGCTAATTACAACAACCTTAGGCAGGAACTGAAGAAATTCGAATGGGGGCAGTTGTTTGAGTGTAAACCCATACTGACATGTGGGATTCTTTTGAAAGCCAGTTGATCAGGGTTCAAGTCCAGCATGTTCCTGTGAGGAGTGCTAATTGATCTTGACCTGTTCCTGTGAGGATGAAAGCTAAGGATGGCAAGATTCATGAACCCTGAATGATAAGAGATGTGAAAGATTAGTCAAACAGTTAAAGGAAGCAGATGTAAGGTTTAGGAAACTGTAATCAGACAAGTCCCTTGAGGAATATAAAGGAAGCAAGAAAAAACTTAAGCAAGGGCAAAAAGGCAGCCATGTAGGTAGCCAGAGAAAGGAGAAACAGAACCTGAAATTGCTGAAAAACCTCAGCAGGTCTGGCAGCATATATGGAGAGAATGTAGAGTTCATGTTTTATGTCCAGTGACCCTGCTTCAGAATAGGTTTCTGATTTCCATGATCTGCAGTTTTTTGGTTTTTATCTAAGGAAATGGTAGGTCTATTCAAGGAGAAAGGAAAAAGATTATGTATGTAGCCACAGAACATGGATGAAATCCTTAATATGTACATGACATTGGTATTCACCAAGGAGAAGGGCATGGATGATGGTAGGATTAGAGAGGGGTATGATGATATTCTATGGCATGATGACATTAAGAAAGAGGTGATATTGGATGTCTTGAAAAACATTAAGGTAATTAAGTCCCCAGGGCCTGATAAGATCTATTCCAGGATACTGAAGAAGGCAAGGAAGGAGATTGCTGCAACCTTGACAGAGATCTTTGCATCTTCTTTAACCATGGGCAAGGTCCCAGAAGACTGAAGAATAGCCAATGGTGTTCCTTGTTTTAAGAAGGGCAAGAGCGATAATGGAGGAAATTATAGGCCAGTGGACATTACATCAGTAGTAGGGAAATTATTGACGAAGATTCTTAGGGACAGGATTTGCTCACATTAATAGGAATGAACTTGTTGGGGATAGTCAGAATTGCTTTGTGTGGGGGAGGTCTTAACTCACAAATTTAATGGAGTACTTTGATGAGGAAAGGACAGTGGATATTATCTACATGGACTTTACTAAAGCATTTAACAAGGTCCCTCTTGGTAGGCTGGTTGAGAGGATTAAATCACAAAGGATCCATGGTGAGTTGATAGGTTGAATACAAAATTGACTTGATCATAGAAGACAGAGAATAATTGTGGAGGGATGTATTTTCTAACTAGAGATCTGTAACCAGTTGTGTTCTGCAAGCATCAGTGCAGGACCTCTGTTGTTTGTAATATATGTGTATGTAATCTATATATATAAATGACTTGGATGAAAATGTGGGTGGTCTGATTAGTAAGTTTGCTGATAACATGCAAATTGGTGGAGTTATGAATGGTGAGGAAGGTTATCAAAGGATACAACACTATGTAAATCAGTTGGAAAGTTGGGCAGAGAAACAGTAGATGAAGTTTAATCTGGACAAGTATAAGGTGATACATTCTGGGAGGTTAAATGCAAGAGGAAAGTAAGCAGTAATGGCAAGATTCCTCGGAGCATTGATATACAGAGGGATCTCGGGGTGGAATTTCAGAGCTTCTGAAAATGGTATCACAAGTGAATAAAGTGGTAAAGAAGGCATGTGGAATGCCTGCTTTCATCAGTTGGGGCATTGAGTATAAAAGTTGGCAAGTCATATTAAAGAGAAGTTGGACAAACTTAGATTGTTTCCACAAGAGCATCGGACACTGAGGAGCGACCTGATAGAAGTATACAAAATTATGAGAGTCGTGGATAAGGTGGATAGTCATTGTATTCTTCCCAGGGTGAAAATGTCAAATACTAGAAGGCATAGGTTTAAAGTGAGAGGGGAGAATTTTAAAGTTATGCAAGGCAAGTATTTTACACAGAGGGTGATTGGTGCCTGAACTGCATTGCTAGGGGAAGTGGTAGAAGCAGATACGATAACAAGATTTAAGAGGTATTTAGACAGACACATGAATAAGGAAAGAATAAAGTGATAGAGACCATGTGAAGGCAGATGAGATTAGTTTTCAATGGCAACATGGTAAGTACAGAAATGGTGGGCTGAATGGCCTGTTCTTGGGCTGCACTGTTCTGTGTTCTAATGCTATATGAACTCTCCAGACCATCACTTAGACTATCTTCCATTTTCCATTTATAGTGCAAAAGAATAGCATATTAACAATGAACAATTACAATAATTAATTGTGGAGGATCAACTTCACTGGGATGATAATAGATCAGACCTTAGTAAATGAAATCAAAGACCGATAGGCAAAATTCTACCAAAACAATAGGATGCCTTTGAAGAGGAGGTAATTTGAGTACAGTCAGGGTACATTCCCATGATGGGTAAAGGTAAGGTAAGCAAATCCAAAGCACCTGAATGAGGAAAGAGATAGAAAGTAAGATGAAGCAAAAAAAGGGTGCATAGGATTGATGTCATGTGGATAATATGATTGAGAATTAGCTTGAATATAGAAGGTCTAGAGGGGAAGTGAAAAACAAATAAGAGGAACAACGTGAAGGGAGAATGAGAAGGGATTGGCTGCTATAGGAAAATGGAATTCAGAAGTTTTCAATAGTTCTCTAAATGGTAAAAGAATGAGTGGAAAAAGAGTGAAGCCAATCTGGAACCTAAAATGGGATTGATACATGGAGGCAAAGGCTTCTGTCTTTACCAAGGAAGAAGTTGATGTCCAAATGAAAAATGAGGTAGTTAGAACACAGGATAGACTAAACTTTGAGAAAGAAGGATATTAGATAGACTGACTGTAAATAATGATTATAAATCACCGAAATCAGATGATGTGCATCAAAGGATACTGAGTGAAGAATATGGAAATTCTCAAGGCCCTAGTCATAATTTTCCAGTTCTCCTTAGAAATGCAGGTGGTGCCAAGTGGTGCCAGGGACTGGAGAATTGCAACACACTTATAAAACTTGTTGTTTAACAAAACAAGCTGCATTATGTAAGGTCGAAAAATGTGGTGCTGGAAAAGCACAGCAGGTCAGGCAGCATCTGAGGAACAGGAGTATGGGTGTTAAGGCATAAGCCTGATGAAGGCCTTATGCCTGAAATATCGTCTCTCCTGCTCCTCAGATGCTACCTGACCTGCTGTGCTTTTCCAGTGCAATACGTTTCGACTCTGACTCTCCAGCATCTACAGTCCTCACTTTTTCCTATGTAAGGTGCCTATTTACCCTCATCTCCCCACCAGGTGAAAAGGTCAGGGGCTTTCTGTTGAGAGGAACACCCTACCTTGTAACTATTCACCAATTGACCAGAAATCAGTTGGAAGTGGGACTAGCTCATCAGGTTTTCAGTTAAAGTCTAAATTTCTCATCAGATGCCAAGCCCCATTAAGCCACTGAGGGGGTGTTGTGGAGGGAGAGGGATGGTGGGGGTGGGTGGAGGTAGGACAGCAGTTAACAGCTTGGAAGACCCCTGAATGGGCTTAAGGGACTATTAAGGAGTCACTCCACTCCTGCTCTCCACCCAGCTACACAGGTCTCATTACTTGACATGTATGTCTCCAGTCAGCAGTTCAGACCTAGTGACAGTGGAACAAAGTCCTTAAATGGATATCAATTGGCCAATTAAATACCTCAATTAGTCCATAGGTGAGTTGCCTGATACCTGCCCCTCCACCCCAGTTATTACTGCCATAGGGCAGGAATGAGCATGGAGCTAGTGGGCCAATCAGTGGTGAAGTGTGAAGTGCAGCGCAGTGTGTAGGGGTAGTCCTGCAACTAGGAGCAGGTCAGTTTAACCCTAGTGGTAGGAAAAACTTCAAAAACTTTAATTAATTACAAAATTAATAGTCACTTGGATGTATGTGGATTAATTAAAGGAAGATAAAAACAATGACTGCAGATGCTGGAAACCAGATTCTGGATTAGTGGTGCTGGAAGAGCACAGCAGTTCAGGCAGCATCCAAGGAGCAGCGAAATCGACGTTTCAGGCAAAAGCCCAATCCAATAATTAAAGGAAGTCAGCACAGATTGTTAAAGACTAATCACAGTTACCTTGTTTGAGAGTTTTCTGAGGAGGGGCAGAAAGGATTAATGCAGTTATTGTAGTTGATGTGATGCATGGAGTTTCTCAAAGGGGGCTTGATTAATTGATTGCCAGTAAAGTCAGAGCCAAAGCAATAAAGGTGCTGAAAATAAAATAAAGAACTGTAGGTGCTGGAGCTCTGAAGCAAAAACAGAAATTGCTGGAGAAACTCAACAGGTCTGTCAGCATCTGTGGACAGAAAGCAGAGTCAATGTTATGAGTCTAGTGACTTTTCACAGAACAGCTGTGATGAAGAGTCACTGAAATCAAAACATTAATTATGCTTCCTTCGCACAAATTGCTGAGGTTCACCGGCAATCTCTGTTTGTGTTTCAATAATGGTCTTAGCCTGTCTGATGGGAATGGGAATTTAGATGGGACCCTTATACCATCATTGATCCAAAAAAGAAACAATGCTAGGAAGTAAGTTTTGGAGACTATTCTAGGAAAGATAATTTGACCAGTGAGTATTCCGTACAATTCCTCACAATTGCGTGGATAGAGTGGATTCTGGGTCTGTGATACCTCCACACACTTCATCTATTGCATCCTCTGCACCCGAAGGAAACCGGAGCACCCGGAGGAAACCCACGCAGACACGGGGAGAATGTGCAAACTCCACACAGTCAGTCGCCTGAGGCGGGAATTGGAGACTATTCTAGGAAAGATAATTTGACCAGTGAGTATTCTTTACAATTCCTCACAATTGCGTTGATAGAGTGGATTCTAGGTCTGTGATACCTCCACACACATCATCTATTGCATCCTCTGCACCCGATGTGGCCTCCTCTATATTGGGGAGACAGGCCGCCTACTTGCGGAGCGTTTCAGAGAACACCTCTGGGACACCCGGACCAACCAATCCAACCACCCTGTGGCTCAACACTTCAACCCCCCCTCCCACTCCACCAAGGATATGCAGGTCTTTGAACCCCTCCATCGCCAGACCACAACAAAACGACCTGCTGGACACACTTTCCTCATTCCTGAAGAAGGGCTTATGCCCGAAACGTCGATTCTCCTGTTCCCTGGATGCTGTCTGACCTGCTGCGCTTTTCCAGCAACACATTTTCAGCTCTGATCTCCAGCATCTGCAGACCTCACTTTCTCCTGAAATATTAACTCTCTGTACAAATGTTGCCTCATCTGCTGAGTGCTTCCAAGATTTTCTGTTTTTATTTATGCTGAAGTTTTGTTCATGTTACAGAACAAGAGAAGTTTGGTTTCCATGGTACCTGACACTATTATATTTCTTGACATAAAATAACTTGTTTTTACTCCAAAATGGTTAAATGAACAATGATTTTGCCAAGTAATTTATTCACTTAATTTTTTTTTATTAGATTAGATTACTTACAGTGTGGAAACAGGCCCTTCGGCCCAACAAGTCCACACCGACCCGCCGAAGCGCAACCCACCCATACCCCTTACCTAACACTACGGGCAATTTTAGCATGGCCAATTCACCTGACCTGCACATCTTTGGACTGTGGGAGGAAACCGGAGCACCCAGAGGAAACCCACGCAGACACGGGGAGAACGTGCAAACTCCACACAGTCAGTCACCTGAGGCGGGAATTGAACCCGGGTCTCTGGTGCTGTGAGGCAGCAGTGCTAACCACTGTGCCACCGGGCCGCCCACGATTAATTGTTCAGATCTAATGTCCAATCAAAGCATAGTAGCAACGCTGGATATTTGTCCATTGTACGGAGGGAAGATACAGATAGCTCATCAATTTTAATATATGAAACATTATGACAGGCCTGTGAGAGAAGTTTCTAAGATGGATGGGATTCTCATGTTGAATAGCACTTCTTTTGGGAAATTATACTTTTTTAGTACCCCAAGGACACACTGTATTTTAGGAAAATCTGCTAAGATCTGTGACACTGTCATCTGGTTCCCCTCGAGTTTGGTTCAACGAGAATTTCCTCATTGTTTTCCAGGGTGAATATTTTTAATCAACCTGTTATGGAATATCTCAGGAGCAAGTGGGAATTGTATCTGGGTGTTCTACCCCAGAGGTAGAAGCACTACCACAGCACTACAAGAGTCCTTATACTAGTACATAACTGTTGAACTTTGATTTTTTTTTTCTGTAATAGAATGGACAAATATTAGGAAGCACTTCTATGCATGAAGGGTGATAGATGTTTGGAACTCCCTTCCACAAATGGCAATATGCACTGACTCTGTTGTTAATTGTAAATCTAAGATAGTTTTTTTTTAAGTAAAGGTATTAAGAGATATGGGCCAAAGGCAGGTACAGAGTTAAGCCACAGATCAGGCATTATCTCATTGAGTGGTAGAATAAGCTCAAGGAGCTGAATGGCCTGTACTTCTATTTTCCTGTGAGTACAGCCTAAGATACAATTTCTTAAAGACATCGTACGAAAACATATAAAATTGACGCAAAATTGTCAGTCTTCGATCACATCACTGCTGAACTACTAAAGTATGTCATCTGATTTATTGCATGTGCTTATCTGAGGTTAGGGTGAAACGAGGTTAAAAACAAAACAAATCCCAGAAACTACCAATTTTCCATTATTATCTTGTAGAGTCCAGTACTAAAAATGTATCTCCTGGACATTGATCGAAGCAATCCAGGTGAACAACGTTAGCAAAACATATTACACATTTCTGTTTCATTTCTTTGAAAACTTCTTATTGTTATAACCAGGTGAGAGGGTTAAATTGGCTTCCCTTTTTAACCCAATGTTTGGATGCAACAAAGATTTAATTCTTTTTAGCATGCGGCTATATATATACTTCAATTTAAACATAGTCCACCAGTTCAAAATTAAAGACACAATTACAAGGTTTTCCTTAGTGGATGCTGGAGAACTCAGAGTCGAAAAGGGTGGTGCTGGAAAAGAATAGCAAATCAGACAGCAACTGAGGAGCTGGAGAGTTAATGTTTTGGGAATAAGCCCTTCATCAGAAATATGCTTTCCTAGCACCATCCTTTTCAATTTTTTCCTTAGTGAAAGGAAAACACATTTCATTGCTTGCTAACCCTGAGAAAATAAGCCCAGAATCACATATACAAACACAGGTATAAAGGTTAAAAGGGAACGAGTGTTAAGTGCAGGCTGTAAATGTAAAAGAGAAGAATATGCAATTGAAAAGTCCTTAGAATCCTTGAGATGTCACATTTAAACCTGAGACCACAATTATTTAATTAATAACTTGCATCCTTCACAATAGCAAAATTTATAGATAGCATTACTTTCTCAGTGAATAGATGTTCCTCTGTGTGATGATACTGCTCCTTTAACAAGGTTATGTTGTCCTTGTTTTTTTTTCCCATGTGCAATTGTAAAAGGCAAAGGTTCCAATTCATCTGGAACAGCCAACAGAATATGGAAGAACTAGTGTTGTGTTAGCTATTATGGAAGATCAAGTGTTGGGTAAGCTAGTGGAGCTAAGGATAGATATGTCTCCTGGCCCTGATGGAACGCATCCCAGGGTACTAAAAGAAATGGCAAGAGAAATAGCAAATGGACCTAGTGGTAATTTTCTAAAATTTGCTGGACTCTGGGGCAGTCCCAGCAGATTGGAAAAAAGCAAATGTGACACCACTGTATAAAAAGGGAGGTTGACAAAAGATGGGGAATTATAGACCAGTGATCTTAACCTCTGTAGTGGGGAAGATGTTTGAGTCTATTATCAAGGAAGAAATAGCAGGGCATCTTGAAAGAAATTGCCCCATTGTACAGACGCAGCATGGGTCATGAAGGGCAAGTCATTTTTATAAATCTTTTGGAATTCTATGAAGACATTTCAAGCATAGTGGACAAGGAGACCCAGTGGATGTGGTCTACCTAGATTTCCAAAAGGCCTTTGTCAAAGTGCTGCACAAGAGGCTGGTGCATAAGATAAGGATGCATGGTTTTAGGGATAGAGCATTAGTGTGGATAGAGGATTGGTTGACTGACAGGAAGCAAAGAGTGGGGATAAATGAGTGCTATTCTGGCTGGCAATCAGTAACTACTGGTGTGCGTCAGGGATCAGTGTTGGGACCACAATTATCTACAATTTATATCGATGATTTGGAGTTGGGGACCATGTGCACGGTGTCAAAATTTGCCGATGACACTAAGATGAGGGGCAGACCAAAGTGTGCAGAGGATTATGAAACTTTGAAGAGGGACATAGATACATTGAGTGAGTGGGCAAAAGTCTGGCAGATGGAATACGATGTTAGTAAATGTGAAGTCATACATTTTGGTCGGAGTAACAGCAAAATAGATTATTACTTGAATGGTAAGAAGTTGCAGCGTGCTGCTATGTAGAGGGACTTGGGTGTCCTTGCATGAATCGCAGAAGGTTGGTCTGCACTTACAACAAGTAATTAGGAAGGCAAATGGAATTTTGTCCTTCATTGCTAATGGGATTGGATTTAAAAGCAAAGAGGTAATGTTGCAGATGTACAAGGTGCTGGCGAGGCCACACTTGCACTACTGTGTGCAGAATTGGTCTCCTTACTTAAGAAAAGATGTACTGGCACTGGAGGGGGTGCAGGGGAGGTTCACTAGGTTGATTCCAGCGTTTCGCAGAAGGTTGGTCTGCACTTACAACAAGTAATTAGGAAGGCAAATGGAATTTTGTCCTTCATTGCTAATGGAATTGGATTTAAAAGCAAAGAGGTAATGTTGCAGATGTACAAGGTGCTGGGAAGGCCACACTTGCACTACTGTGTGCAGAATTGGTCTCCTTACTTAAGAAAAGATGTACTGGCACTGGAGGGGGTGCAGAGGAGGTTCACTAGGTTGATTCCAGCGTTGAGGGGGTTGGCCTAAGCGGAGAGGCTGAATGGAATGGGATTATATTCATTGGAATTCAGAAGAATGAGTGGGGATCTTATAGAAACATAGAAAATTATGAAGGAAATTGATAAAATAGAAATAGATTGGATGTTTCCACTGGTAGGTGAGACTAGGACAAGAGGGCATGGCCTGAAGATTAGAGGAAGCAGGTTTAAAACTGAACCGAGAAGGAATTTCTTCACCCAGAAAGTTGTTAATCTATGGAATTCCTTGCCCAGGGAAGTAGTTGATGCTACTTCGATAATTGCTTTTAAAGCTAAGGTAGATTTTTTTTGAAAAATAAAGGAATTAAGGGATATGGTGGAAACGCGGGTAAGTGGAGCTGAGTCCACGAAAAGATTAGCCATGATTGTATCGAGCAGGCTCGAAGGGTGTCGGATGGCCCACTCCTGCTTCTAGTTCTTATGTTCTTATACTGCCTAAGGCAACAATCAGTGAAAAGCTTTTAGATTGTTATTAAAAAAAACACTTGTACAACAAAAGGGGAGTGACCTATTCTCCCAGTTCAAGGTTTTTTTTTCCTGGTTTGGTTTGGTTTAGTTTTAGCAAGCAGTCAAAGCAAACTGCTGCTTAGCAGAGAAGCAGCTACAGTGAAAAGAGGTTCCATGCTTCAACAGATGGTTCCTAACTGGCTTTTTCTCTAAACTCTCTTTGGAAATTGTTTTCTCCTGCTCATAAGAACCTGTTTTTGAATTTGCTTTTTGCCAAGGGGTGTGTTTATAGGATGTTGCAGGAATTGGAACAGTCTTATTAAATTGTGATAGAGTCGGTTGGGTTTTCAAATAAGTTAAGTTATTCTAAATTATTTTTATTTTGTTCATGTTTCAAGTATACCATTCAAATAAATTCTGTTTTGTTTAAAGCCAAGTGGTTTGACCAGCTGCATCCCTCCTGGAATGTTCACTTTACATCTGACCAAACAACTTAAAAAAGTTAAGAGTCTGGACTACCTTCTTAAAATGTTTTGAGGGGGTCAGGCCTGGTCCATACCATCTGGTATGCCTTTCACTGGAAGTTATCTTCCAAGTGGCTGAGGGAAAATCAAGGAAGCAGAGAGTTTTTCCAGTTCTACTGCTACAAGTTCATTTTCCCTCTCTCTGATCTGCCTAAAAGCATTTAACTAGAACACAGTTCATTTATTTATTCCCATATTTGTATTCATTATTATTTCCTAGCTGGGTGAAATGCACTTGACTTTCATCTAAAGTATGTCAAATATATCTGAGTTTCAATACCTTTTTGTACTGACAGTGATTTCAGCTCAGACTGATACTTATTCACTGATGATTTCGTGAGCAGGCTAAAACCTGTGGTCAGATGATCACTGTAATCTACTTTAAATCAGTGTTTTCCTTTTCTAAAATCATTTTAGTCCATGGAAGGTCATAGGTATTAAAACCAGATGATAGAAGCCACTACCAAAACACTATTTATTGGTAATAAATATATTGCAGATGGGATAGAAATGTTGACAACTGAAAAAGAAAGCTAGAGGTGGGAGGTCACATGATTGAAATTCCTGTCATGTGTCTGACTGGTGTAGGCAAAGCTAGAAGGATCTTTTCTTAGAATTTAACCTTGACATAACTAATAGCAAAGGCCTGAGGGCTAACCTGAGGGAGAATATATTTAATATCCAACTAGGAAAGAGAAAAGTAAATGTCTGTTTTCCTTGATAATTAATTTATGGCTGAATATATATTGTTGGCTCAATATATTCAGAAATTGTAATTTAAGAGATTGTAATTTATTAAAATGTGTTTTCTTATTTTTCATAGAAAGTGAAATTTCACCCCAAAAGAAGGTAAATAATTTGTTCCTTTTAAGTGAAATGTTATATAGGCAGATTTATTGTCACAGTAGACTATGCAATGAGTCATAATGGTCTAATTTTATTAAATTGTTGCAAGCTCTACTCAGTGACACTAATTACATAGATTAAAAACAGATGAAAAGATTGACCGATATAAAAGGAAGGGATGAATAATGTGGTGATTCGCACCACCAACACCTTTCCTTTCTAATTGTTGTGCTGCTACTTCTTTTCAGAATGGTGGAAAGTTGCCAATCTAATTGCTGCTTGTCCAGTGAAGTTAGTGTCTGTCACTTCATACTGGCAGCATATGTTTGTCAGAAACTCGTTCATCACAGAAGGGAGAAAATTCAGGACTGATAATGGTTCAGGGTCTGATGAAAAGAAATATCTGAAGCTTCATGGAAATCATTCGGCCTTCACTGGATTAGTTAGCTGAGCACAATAATTCAGTGGGGGAAGAGATCATACTCATTTTATCCATTAAACTACATTTTGTAGTGAATTGTAACAAGGCCAGCCAGGTGGACTTCGTAGAATATGAGTTCCCTGATTGGGGCTGTTAATCTGGTCCAATTAGGGAGCCCTGGCTGATAGATAAAAACAAGAGTATGGTGCAAGTTTTATTGTGTGATGGTTTCGTTCTTGCATTGTGATGAAGTGGATACTGTGATGGTCAGTAACAAAGGATAATAAAGCTGTGTAACCATAAGATCTTGTCTAACCTGATGCTCTGGAGGAATTATTCACCTAATGCCATTCCTGGGTCTTTTCAGGTAATAATCTAATTTCTTTTTGAACATTAGATTGAACCTGCCTCAAACAGATCCTGCTTTCTCACTGTGCGACAAAGTCTTTCTTATTACTTTTTCCCCATTGCCTTAAATCCGTGCTCCGTCATTTCAGTCCTTTTACCAAAGGATCAGTTTTTCTTTATCTACTCTGTACGATTCCCTCATGATTTTGAATGCCTGTTAGACTGTCAGATGTAGGAGCAGAAGTAGGACATTTAGTCCATTAAGTCTGCTCCACTATTCAATGAGATCATGACTAATCAGATCAATTCAACTTCACTTTCCTGCCTTATATCATAACCTTTTATTCCCTTAATGATTAGAAAACTGTCTCTCTATTTCAACATTCTTAATGATCTCTATAGATTTTATATAGCCCCTACAGCTCACCACCTTAAAAAAAAACCTCCTCATCTCTGTCTTAAATTGGCCATCCCTTACTCTGAGATTGTGGCCTCTTTTCTAAACTCTCCCACAATCTCATGCTCTGTGACAAGGTGAATGACTAATTGTACATCCACATCTTTATGAAATTGATCTTATGCAGAAGCCTTGAAGTTATCAAAAGTCTCTTGCATGAATACGACATCTTGTGTGTAGCCTTTTACAGCTTGAACAATTACAGAAAGCAGTAGATGTTTGTAGAAGTACAGCAACAGTCAGAAGAAATCAACTGGCATTTAACTTGTAACTAGCTGATGATCCATTTCAAAGCATTGGTGCCTTTAGTCCTTCCTGCTTGTGAACATACAACTAATTACTTGAGGCTGACAGAAGGTGTTGGCTGGAGCTCTGAACTTCAAATTGACAGAATTGCGATGAAATTATTGACTGGCATGGTCTGCCTGCTTTGCAAACTTCCAGTAAACGTTCACACACTAATGATTTTAACAATGTTGTGTTTGCTGTGATTTGCTCTACGTGTGTGCGAGTACCGTAGATGCCAATTTGATGCTATAAGAGTTATTGCACAATCAGGGGCTTTAGCGAGCCCAACATCTTAACCAACAGTTTCCATAATTAGAAAATTGGACCATAAGACACTGGAGCCAATTGGCCCATCGAGTCTGCAAGTCAACTCAAGGGGGTCATGCCTCATCTGATACTCCTCAGCTCCACTTTACTGAATAAACCTCACGTCCTTGAATCTAAGGGCCCTTGTCTCCCTCAACCTTTCTTTTCTTCTAAAATTTACATAATTTTATGATGCATACAGAACATGACTTCATGCTGTATTTAATCTATTCACCAGCTTCTATCCAGCTTGATACCATAACACCATAAGAAATAGGAACACGTGTAGTCCATTTAGCCCCTTGAACCTGTTCCATCATTCAAAAGGATCATTGCAGATACAACATTCCTCACATCCACTTTCTTGCATTTTCCCAATAGCCTTTGATTCTCCCATTGATCAAAAATTAATCTATCTCAACCTTAAATATAGACAAGGATATTGAAAGATTGTATTCCTGAATACACACCTAATCTTTTACCCAGATTGTCTAAAGTTACAGGTGGAGTGCTCCTTTAACATGCCTACACGTTTAGTTGTTTAGGGTTCGTGAACATACCGTATATACTCAAGTAACAGTTACATTTTTGACTATTTTTAAGGTTAAATTTATAGGGTTGAATATTACATGGATACTACTTTTGAGGGCTGAAATTCATGCCTGTTAAAATTCATACTATATCATTAGCAGAAGCTGAATTGATCTGTAAACGAATAAAGAAGAAAAAAAAATTATGGTAATTTTGAAAGCTTGGAGCGGATGCAACAGCCAGCGGACTGGAAGACCGGGAGTGGAGCGGAACAGCCGGCAGTCTGGAAAGCTGGAGCCGGACGTGACAGCTAGCACACAGACTCATAAACGTTGATCTTTATCTGTGAAGAACTAGGATCAATGTTTACACAAGATATGGAACATTCCAGATTATTTGTGGTTGACAAAAATAGGGGGTTGACTTTTACATGAAATCGACTATTAGTCGTGAGGTGATCTATAATCTGATTTTTATCTGTCATCCAATCATGATGCATTCAACCTTTTCAGCACGCTCTTTGCCTGAATGTAAATAATTGAAAGCTTTCTTTATATGGAATTGTGGAAATTAACTTGGATTTTCTTTTTGATTGATTTTAACTTGTCCATGTTAATGACATGCCAGTTGCATGAAGAGTGCCCATTCATTCCTTTTCAATTGTGAGCCCAACACAATGACTTAAATTGCATGAAAACATGCTTTCAGCTGACTTGGCTATAATGACATCATTATAATTTTCTTTCTTGCATATCAAAAATTTCCAGCATTTTTGTCTTGATGACAATGCTCTTTTAGTTTTTAGTTCACATTGAACAGTTGTTAGAACTTTAACCCTGGGTAAATAAATAATAGATTAAAAATGCTTTTGACAGAGTCAGTGGGGCTGAGTAGCGTTGTGAAATAACATGATCGCTCAGATACAGCAGCAAAAGAAACAGCAAGAGATCAGTGCCACACTGAGATTCAGAGCTGTCAATATTGAACAGATGCTAGCTGTGTGATTTTTTGGCATGAGCTATAGCCTTAAAATGTTGGCTAATGTCAACAGAAAACATGACTAAAAGTGGCATGTTGCATCTATCACATAGGGGCGTTTCAGTGGCATTAATATTAATCCTCATCTCTTATTTTGTTGTACAAATTATACTATGCATTTTTGTCTATTTCTAGCTTGCTAATTTTTCTATTACTTTCTTCTGAGTCCACTGGAACGTGGAAGTATTTTATTTTCCCAGAATGGAAAGAACGTAAAGGGTAATCATGAAGGGTAACAATCCCAAAATTCAAAGCATAATTGACCTCCTCGTATCAGATACATCAGTTGCACTCTTCAGCACTGGGGCACATGGCTTGGATAAAAAGTTCCTGTTGCAAAATATGACAAATACTACTTAGCTTTTTATCAATCCATTTTAATTGATTGATAGATTTATTATTGCCACATGTGCCGAGGACAGTGAAATGTGTTGTTTTGTGTGCTATACAGCTAAACATCAGTGATTTCAATCTGATTTAGTGCCATGAACATTCATCCCACCACCAGCAAATTCCTGTGCTTCAATAAAGGAAATTTACAGGAAACTCTCTCTTTCTGTCATGACATGTGAAGACAGAGACTGGATTAATTAGAGCCATATTTAATGGAGTTTAGAAAAATAACAGGGCAATTTTATAGAAACCTATAAATTTCTAATAGGACTAGACAGGATAGATGCCGAATGATGTTCCTGATGACTAGGGGTGTCCAAAATCAAGGGTCACAGTCTAAGGATTTTGGACTGAGATGAGGAGAGATTTCTTCACCCAGAAAGTGGTAAGCCTGTGGTATTCTCTGCCACAGAAAGCAGTTGATGCCAAAACATTAAATGATTTAAAGAATGAGTTAGATATAGTTCTCTGGGCTAAAGAAATCAAAGGTTATGGAGAGAAAGTGGGAAATGGGATGCTGAGTAGGATGATCAGCCATGATCACACTGAATAGTGCAGCAGGCTTGAAGGGCTGAATGGCCTACTCCTGTTTCTATTCCACAGCAAGACCAAAAAGGTGAATAATAGGAAGCACTAGTGCATCATATATATGCAAATAATTGAACAACACTCTCAGGTAAGAGGTTCCTATTCTTGATCAATGTTGAATAATTTATTAAGAATAAGCTATACAGGGCAGTTATTGTGCTTCTGATATTATTACATAAAAGGAAAGATCCTCTTCTAGTCCAGCAGATAAAAGCGTGCATAATGTACAATTGAATACGTGGGTCCAACAGCCCTTAATTCACTTTCTGGTCTGTGCTAAATTTACTGACTTGCACAGGAACTGCTACAAATTAGCTTCAACTTTCCTTGGGCAAGAGAGAATTTCTAGTCAAGACCACCATTCAGCAACTCCTATTGTAAAACAGAAATATTGACATTAAATTAGATTAGATTTATTATTGTGACTATCACAGTTGAATAGCTATTGTCTAAGCTCAAATTTAAAAGAGCAGCCACTGTGGCTCTTTGAGATTGAGCACTGTAGGAAGATAGGAACAGATTGTTTGCCGCCCTAAGCCTGTTTTCCCATTTGATGAGCTCCTGTCTGATCTTTACCTTAACACCATATACTTGCCTTCATAACATAACTCTTAGCATACTTGTCGAATAAAAATCTAGCAATCTCAAGTTCAGAAATTTTCACTTGACTCAACTTCAACAGTTTATTTTTTGGAAGGAAGAGTTCCAGATTTCCATTATCCATTGTGTGACAAAGTGTTTTCTGATGGAACCCTAAAGGTCTGGACCTGATTTTCAATTATTCCCATTTTTGGATTCCGCCAGCAGAGGAAATAACTTCTCATTAACCAGTCAATCAATTCTTTCAAACATCTTAGATTTCAATTAGAACACTCCGTAATTCCTTATATTTCCTCAAGGAAATACAAATCTCATCTGTGCAATCTGCCTAAATAATTTAAATAAAATCAAAATAATGAGGATGCTGAAATTTAAAAAAAAAACAATGTGCTGGAGAAATTCAGCAGGTCTGGCAGAATTTGTAGAGAGAGAAAAATGGGTAACGTTTTGTATCTGATACGACTCTTCATAAATTCCCTCCAATTATCACCAGTATCATTCGGGTCATTCTCAAAGGTCATGACACTGTATAACCCTCCAGAGGTACAGTCCCCAAAAGTAAGTGCAATCATTAAAATAAAATCCAACCAAAGTTTTCTGCAGCATAAATTCCATCCCCTTGAGATAAAAGCAACATTGCATTAGCCTTTTCAATTTTATCATACAGTAATTGTTCATCAACTTCTTATAATCTCGATTAAGAAGGCAAATGGAATATTGTCCTTCATTGCTAGAGGTCAAAAATCACACAAAACCAGGTTATAGTCCAACAGGTTTATTTGAAAACATAAGCTTTCAGAACCTCGCTCCTTCTTCAACTGCTAGTGCCTGAAGGAAGAGCGAGGCTCTCAAAAGCTTGTGTTTTCAAATAAACCTGTTGGACTATAACCTGGGGCTCTGTGATTTTTGACCTTATCTAACCCAGTCCAACACAGGCACCTCCACATCATTGCTGGAGGGATGGAGTTTAAAAATAGAGAGGTTATGCTGCAGCTGTATAGGATGATGGTGAAGTCACACCTGGAGTACTGTGTACAGTGTTTGGGCTCCTCACCTGAGAAAAGATGTACTGGAGATGGAGGAAGTGCACTAGGCTAATTCTGAAGTTGACTAGGCAGAAGTGGGTACTGCAGATGCTGGAGATTAGAGTCAAGATTAGAGTGGTGCTGGAAAAGCACAGCAGGTCAGGCAGCATTTGAAAAATCGACGTTTTGGGCAAAAGCCATTCATCGGGAATGATTCCACTCTAAATCGACTGTCTCAACTTCAGAATTATGAGGGGAGATTGAGTACACTGGAACTATACTCATTGGAATTTAGAAGAATGATGGGGGATCTTACAGAAACATATAAAATTATGAAGGGAATAGATAGCATAGAAGCAGGTAGGTTGTTTCCATTGGCAGATGAAACTAGAATTAGGAGGCATAGCCTTAAAATTAGGGAGAGCAGATTTAGGATTGAATTGAGGAGGAACTTCCTCACCCAAAGGGTTGTGAATCTGTGGAATTCCCTGCCCACTGAAGTAGTTGAGGTTACCTCACTGAATGTTTTTAAAGTAAATATAGATAGATTTTTGGATAGTAAAGGAATTAAGGGTTATGGTGAGCAGGCGGTTAAGTGGAGATGAGTCCATGAAAAGATCAGCCATGATCTTATTGAATGGCAGAGCAGGCTCAACAGGCCAGATGGTCTACTCCTGCCCCTACTTCTTATGTTCTTATGTACTCAGATTTCTAAATCTCTTTTCCACAGGTTCCAGTTTCTTTCCAACTGGAAAATACACTTTCTATCCTTTAGTCCACAGTGCTTGTCATATTTCTGCTCACTGAACTTCACCTGCTTCAGTTTGGCTCACCCATTTTACCTATTAATGTTCCTTTTCAACTTTCTGGTTGCACCTACATTATGTATTATGCCTATGATGTCCTTGTGGAAATGTAGCTTTCAAGAGAGAGGTGCTGCATTTTGGTAGGGCAAATCAGGCCAGGACTTATACACTTAATGATATGATCCTGGACAGAGTTGCTGAACAAAGGCACCTTGGACTGTAGGTTCATAGTTTCATGAAAATGGAGTCTCAGATAGACAGAGTTGAAGAAGGCATTGAGTACATTTGCCTTTATTGGTCAGTGCATTGAATACAGGAGTTGGGAGGTCACGTTGTGACTGTACTGGAGGTTGGTTAGGCCATATTTGGAATACAGTGCTGTTTCTCTTTTCCTTGCTATCGTAAGGATGTTGAAAGAGTTCGGAAAAAATTTGGAAGGATGTTGCCAGAGTTGTAGGGTTTGAGCTATAGGGAGAGGCTGATTAGGGCTGGGTCTGTTTTTCCTTGCAGCATCAGAGGCTGAGGGGAGTCATGAGGAGTATGGATAGGGTGAATAGTCAAAGTCTTTGTTCCCAGGAAAGGCGAGTCCAAAACTAGAGGGCAAAGGTTTAAAGTGAGAGCCAGAAGATTTCAAAGGGACCTAAGGGGCAACATTTTCATGCAGAAAGTGATGCGTGTATGGAATGAACTGCCAGAGGAATTGGTGGAGGTTGGTACATTTACAAGAGTTAAAAGGCATCTGGCTGGGTATATGAATAGGAAGGGTTTTGAGCGATATTGGCTAAATGCTGACAAATGGGACAAGATTAATTTAGGATATTTGATCGACATGGACAAGTTAGACCTAAGCGCCTGTATCGCTGCTGTACAACTCTATGACTCCGACAATTAGATTGGTGAAGACAATTAGTGATTTCGTTCAAATATACCAATTTGTATTTGGTGTGAATAATATCATTCCGTCTCTCAATACTTCTATTCATTGTTTTCTTACTCAACGTTACAAAATCAGTCCATATTAAAGAGGAAGCGATCACCAGACAAGTGACACATGTGACTGGACACATAAAGCGTTATGTTACAAATAGCAAAAAAAAGTTTTTCAAACTCTTTTATTTGAAGAAACAAAGTTATTTCCACTTTGGAATAAATCAACAAAGATGCTGCAGAAAGTCATTCTGAAAAGTGCACAGAACTTGCCAGTTGAAATGGATGAGAAGTACTCGCTTACATTGATTTAGCTGAACTCTGTCTCGGACTTTCCGCTGCTATCACGGGCAGGGACGTGACACTGGGAATTTCACAATATTGTGGAGCCAAAACTCGAGCCCTGCTTAAAAGGAAATGTCAGTTTCATCGCCTCGTTTACATTACGCAGCAGGATTACAAACAAATGGTGGAAAACTGGGGGGAGCGGGGGAAGAACCTTGGCGCATATTTATTTTAAAGAGAGCCTGTTAGATTTTAATTCTGAATAGATTTGGACCACTCCACAGCTGGTTAAATATGTATAGACCCCTCCTCTCCCAGTGAAACGGCGCTCTCTAGAGGCTGGAACATGATCTGTCAGAAAGCAAAGAGCGATCCCATTCACGGCTCAGGCTTGTTTTGCCCTGACAGCTGCTTGATTGCATTGCTTGCCTGGAATCATTTACTATTTTAGATTATTTTATTTGACATAGTTGTATTTTGAAAACAAAATGCCGTTTTGCAAGAGGATCGTACGCCCTGTGCAATTGTGCCGTTTGTACGGCGAAGACAGAAGGCTGTCAGCCTTGGAGAATCTGATCGATGTGTCCAGTTTTACTTTGGGAAGTGTCCTGAGGCAGCTTTCGGCTCTGGCGAGAGAGGCGGTCAGTGTGTTGGAGGAGATCGAGCTGGAGATCGGATCTATTAGTCACCGGGCGCTGCTACTGGAGGTCAGAATCATCGGTCTGCACAGATATGTGTCAGCCCTGGCTCTCAGACCTGCTGTACCCTGTGAGTACCAGAGAGCAACTTCTGTCCAGTTTCTTCAGTCAAATGAAGGGTGGGGCCGGGACTTCTTGGAAAAATCTTTTGTCAAACTTTTGTTTGTTGATTTACGGAGGCGGAAGACCCATGTGTCAATGTTATCAGCAATGTTATTGTGCCCAATACTGGACCTTTTTGTTGTGATTTCACATTATCGCACAGACACTTGAGCGCATGTCTGGCAGCTGGGTAAATGTTTGACAGGGTCATGCACAGATAAGAGTTGTAGAGGGAATCACAGCGATAAGCTTGGGATGCTGTGCATTGATTAATTTGGATTGCTGTATGAATGAAGTGACTTCTTGGACTACATTTCAGAACAATGATTGTTGTAGCTCAGTTCCTGAATGAATTCTCAGCTGGAATGGTGGTTAGGAACCGACATCAATTTGAAACATTCAAGGATAAAGTGAAAAAATTGAAGTTTAAAATCCGTCAGCCCCATTGTTAATAGCGCTGCCTGAAAGACAACTAACTGCTTCAGATTGGCCAGGAAGTTGACAGGCTACATCTCTGAGCACCACTGGGTTAGGTACAGTATTTCCAGCCGGTGATGCTGCAATGATAAATGATGCCAATATCTCCGGTATTACAGGGGGGGGGGGGGGGGACCTGGGTTCATGCTCCTCGTTACTGACCAGTGTCTGCTGATGGAAGTGTGCATTTCAGGGGAAATTAAAAACCAAGTTCAAATGCACATATGACACAGAACTGCTCAGGAAAGTTATTCAAGGGTTGTTTATTTAACTCAGCGCCATTAGGTGTACATATAGGCAATGGAGGGAAAAAACTATTTCTATACTGAATTTTTCTGGTTTAAGGGAAGTGAATGTTTCTTTATGCAGTAAGTTCTCTATTTATTTCTATGTAAATAAGGTAGAAGGGGTCACTGCAACACGTGTAGCTGATTTATTTCAATTCAGAAAGACTCGATGAACGTTATATTTTACCTCAAATATTCGCAAGTTACAGGTATGTGATCTTATTGTGTTCAAAGTTAGAGTCAAAACAATCTGATCTTGTTAAATGCTGGAGCAGACTTGGAGGTGATGAATGACTTACTCCTGTTCCTTATTTGCAGTTTCATAATGTTCTATTGAATTGAATTGCTGACCCCATATTCTCTTAACCATAAAACCAGTTATTAACCTCAGTAATATTCTCCATCTCTGCCTTAACTTTCAGCCTGCTAAGAAAAACCCATTCTTTCAGTATCTCCAAATTGTACTATTTTAATGCTTGTTTGGCTAGCCTCTCATCTTCCATCCTCCATAAACTCAAGTTTACTCAAATTCTTGCTGTTCATGATTTAACTCACTCAAACTCCTATTCATCTATCATCCCTCTGTTGGCTGCCCTACATTGGATTTTGCTCCACCAAACCTGATTTTAAATCTTTCATCTTTCTGTTGAAGCCTCTACGTGACCTTGCCCTTTGCTATTGTTGTACCTTCCATTCAGCAATTCACACAGGAACAAAAGTAGGCCATTCAGCCCTTCTAGCCTGCTTCACCATTCAATAACAACACGGCTGATCTGATTTTAATCTCAACTCTACATTCTGTAAGTTTCAATTAGATCCCCCCCCCCCCCCCATCCTTCTAAACTCCAGAGTATAGACCCAGAGTCCTCAAACATTCCTCATATGTTAAGCTTTTCATTTCTGAGACCATTCTCGTGAACCTCTCTGAACACACACCCAGGCCAGAACATCCTCCCTGAGATGGGGTCTAAAACTATGCAAAATATTCCAAATGTGGTCTGACCAGAGCACGAAGCTCATAAGGATCATTGCCTTAAATTCTTCAAGAACTGCATTCTTCCAATTCTGCCTCTTGTGGTTGAACCACTTTCTTTGCTCTAACATTAGGAACTTTGTCTACTTTACAGTCATCTAAGTCCTAAATTCTGAAATTTTCTTCCAAAAAAAACTTCACCTCTCTTAGCATTAAGACATTCCTTAAAACTTACAATTTGACCAAAATGTTAGTTATGGTACTTGAGTTCAGTGGCAGTTTTAAGTAAATATAGACCTTTAAAACACCTTAGGACATCTTATAAAACAAATTCTGAAACAGCTTTATGAACTTGAGTTATTATTGTTCCTTAAAGTCATTCAGATTTCTCATTTAGGTTGTATTTACTGCCAAGCTCTCAGTTCTTCATCCTTCTCTGCACTTTTGTTCAATATAGACCAACTAAGCAGAGATCTGATGATTGAAATGGATAGCAGAAATGAAAACCTTCACCTTTGTAGGAAAACAGCCAGCAGCAACAGCTGACTTGTCTGTTGGAAACAAAATAAACAGATATTGTCCGTGCTTTCAGTGTGCTTGCATGCAATTGATACACACCTGTTTTTCTCTCCAAATGGAACTCGTCTCAGAGATCCACTGTGTTAGATGTCAGCAGCCTTGACAAGCACACACACAGTTGTTGAGCTACAGCATGGCATTATCTCTGCTTCCTTTGTCAACAACCTGAATTCCACAGGAGAACAGCAACCAGAAAAGAAATCCACATGCTTCACACTGTAAATATTATTTGGAGGAAAGAAAAGTTCATAATGCTGCAAATTTGAAACATTGAACTACGTGGAAATTATGATGTAGAAGTAGTCCTTTAGTCATCTTAATTATTTTGTGTCAGTGTCTGTCCACCATATGAACAGCAATTTAGTCCAATTTATTTGTCCTGATTCCATAATATATTATCCCCATTCCTTCAAAAGCGTATCCAATGTATTGTTACATGTTGAAATGACTCTGCTTCAATCAGTAACTCCTGGAGTGCATTCCAAAGCCTGTCAATCTTCTGTGCATAAAAAGCAAAGTTCCTGCTGCTTTCTGATGCCACTTCAGATTGCTGGTATTGCATTTTCTCTAATTTTATTACCCTCTGTATACCTATATGGTTTTGGATGGGATTAGTTTTTCTTTCAGTAGATTTTTAGATTACAGTTAGTATTGTTCAAAAATAGTAGTTATTACTACCAATTTCACAATTCCTTTGTTAGAACTACTGCAATTAGGATTTCACATTAATACTGTTAAAAAGGCTTTATTATTATTTGACCAGTAGTTCATTACATGTTAGAGAATGTAATACCAAAAACTGTGAAATGTTGTGATCATTCTTTTTTATCATTCAAGATAATTATTTAGTGCTTAATTAGAGCTTGCCCCTGATGCATGGAATGCACCCAGCCTAGAGTTCTGACTACATGGATTGATGTAGTTCATCCAATCTCCCAGTAGCTAGTTGCAGTAAGTATGAGAATAGCTTTCTCAAGAACAATGTACACTAGAGAGAAATGTGAAGGTAGTTGTGTATTGTGAAATACAAACTAGAGCTTGTGTATTCTTTTTTTTCTATTTAAACAAACTCTGGGAGTGCAAAACTGACTCTGTGGAGTTTCTGAAGCTATTTCCATAACTTGAGACTCAAATGTAGTTGGTTCCTGATGGTTTCACCCTTTTTATATTACATTGTATTAGCACCTGCTACTCACGAGCAACATAAAGATGGCATAAGACCCAAAGGAGAGAAAGCCACTGCCAATTTAGTAGATAAAAGGTCCAAATTCAATCCCTGAATGTATTTTGTTAGCCAATTTCACAGGACCAGCACATATCTTTCTGGAAAGTATGTTTATGCATGTATAAAGAGAAAGAAGGGAAATAACGTGAATTCATATATTTATTTGCACAACCCCAGGATGTCCCAGAGCTCCTCACTTAGTCCAAAAACATTAATAAAAAGGGAAGAGCATACTAGTAGGTGTCGATTATCAGCTGTCTAACAATATTTATATTTTGGGACAAATAATTAAACATCAGAAAGAATGTGGAATTTCTAACAAATGCAAAGTACTAATTATAGAGGATTTTAATTTATAGAGGATTTTAATTTTCATATAGAGGGAAAGAGTAGTGTGGAAGATGAGTTTTAAAATGTTTTGATGATAACTTCTTAGAAGAATATATTTTGGAACCAACTAGATTAGATTAGATTACTTACAGTGTGGAAACAGGCCCTTCGGCCCAACAAGTCCACACTGACCCGCCGAAGCGAAACCCACCCATACCCCGACATTTACCCCTTACCTAACACTACTGGCAATTTAGCATGGCCAATTCACCTGACCTGCACATCTTTGGACTGTGGGAGGAAACCGGAGCACCCGGAGGAAACCCACGCAGACACAGGGGAGAATGTGCAAACTCCACACAGTCAGTCGCCTGAGTCGGGAATTGAACCCGGGTCTCATGGCGCTGTGAGGCAGCAGTGCTAACCACTGTGCCACCGTGCTGCCCACAACTGTTCTTAGTATTTTAGTATAGTCTAACTAGGAAGGATGAATTGATAATCTCATTGTAAACAATCATCTGCAAAAAAGTGAACACAATACTATTGGTTTCTATGTAAAGTTTGAGGCAAGTTAAGAATATTAAACTGAAAGCCAATTATTGGTGTGAAGGAGAAGTGGATTGAGGTTGATTAGGTAAATATACTAAAAGATGTGATGGTAGATAAACCGTGGGAAACATTAAACAAATTATTCAAAATATAGAACAAAAAAGGTTTTAATCAAAAAAGAACTCAGTGAAGAAAATTTCAACTCTAACTTACTGTGGAAATTAAGGATAGAATTGCAATAAGAGGCTTAAAATAATGTGAAAAATAACATTAAGCCTGAGAAATTTGAACAATTTAGGACCTAACAAAATTGACCAAAAACCTGATTATAAAGGGAAATTAGAGATGAAAGTAAACTGGAGATGATTATACAAATGGAATGTAAGAACTTTAGCAAGTATTAAAATGAGAAAAGTAGCTGAACTAAATGCTGGTCCTTTTGAGGCAGAGGCAGGAAAAAAATATCTTGGAGAATGAGAAATGGCAAGATGTTGAATAAATATTTTGTCTGTCTTCTCGATAGAAGATACAAATTACATTTCAGAAATAAAAGTTAGTCAAGGGACCAAGAAGACTAAAAAACGTATGGTGTTTAATGTTAGCAAAAAAACGTACTATAGAGGTTAAAGGATGAAAATCTGACGCACCTCAGGATCTGCATGATGGTCTGCATTCTAAAAGAGCTAGCTGCAGAGATAGAGAGAGCACTGGTTGTGATTTTCATAGATTCTACAATGGGCTAAGCAGATTGCAGCTTATCAATTGTAACATTATCATTCAAGAAATAAGCGAAAGAGAAAACACAGGATTTCAGACCACTTAGCATGACATCAGTCATCGGTGGAATGTTGGGATCTGTTATGAAAAAAAAATTGCAAAAACATAGTATGATCCAAAAGAGTCAATGTAATATTATAAAAAAGAAAATATGCTTGCCAAATTTATTTGTGTTTTTGAAGATTTAACTAATAGGGTAGTAAACCTAGTAGCCAGTAAACCTAGTGTGTTTGGATTTGCAAAAAGCAGCTGGTAAAGTGCCACACAAAAGGTTAATATAGAATATAAGAGCTCATGGACTTGGAATAATATAGTAGCATGAATGGAGGATTGATTATCCCTAGTCTTTATTTCCTCTTGTCATACAGGATATTTGAAAGTTGCTGGACTATAACTAGAGGAGTGCTTTTTTAATTTATTTGTGGGACAAAGGTGTCACTGGCTAGCTAGCATTTATTGCCTCTTCCTAGTTGCCCTTGAACTGCTGTAGTCCATGAAAGAGTAGTGCTGAACTTCAATAGTTTTCTATCCAAGTTAACATCTTAGACAGAGACTGAGAAGAATATGTCCAAGCTCATAGATTTATTAGGTATTTTAGCAGAGAAAACGGCCAATTTGGCTATTAAGTAGGGATGTACAGCACAGAAATGGAGCCTTTAGTCCAACTGGTCCATGCCAATCAGATATCCTCATCGAATTCCATTTGCCAGTATTTGGCCCATATCCCTCTAAACCCTTCCTACGTATATACCATCCAGAAGCCTTTTAAATCTTGTAATTGTACCAGCCACCACCACTTCCTCTAGCAGCTCATTCCAAACATGGACTAGCCCCTGTTGAAAATGTTGCCCCTTAAGTCCCTTTTAAATCTTTCCCTGCTTATCCTAAACCTATGCCCTTTAGTTTTGTGTCTGTGCTGGCTCACTGAAAAAGCAATTCACCTAGTAGCACTTCTCAGTCATCTTCCTACAGTACTGCACAATTTTCCATTCCAGATGATCAATTTCCTGTTGAATACTTCAATCGAATCTGCCGGCACTACTGTCTCAGACAGTGCATTCCTGATCCGAGCCATTTTGTGCTCATGTCAACATTGCTTTATTTTCTGAATTGCTTTAAATCTGTGTCCACTAGTTATTGCTTGCCAACAATACAAAGCAATTTAGCATTGTACACTGTGAGGAGGACCCATTCCTACAAAGAGATTGCAAGTTCTGTGAGGGGTAACAATATTGCAGTTGGAGTATGATGTGGCAAAGTGTGAGGTTACTCGTTTTAGTGTGAAGAATAGAAAGTAGAATATTTTTAATAGGTATCAAACTTTTAACATTGATGTTCAAAAGACGTGGATGTAATCAGAACAAAAAGTTAGCATGCAGGGAGAGTTTGCAATTAGGAAAGTAAATGTCATATTGGCTTTTATTGCAAGAGGTACAAGAACAAGAAGTCCTGCTATGATTATATAAGGTTTTAATGAGATCACAGCTTAAGTACTGTGCAGTTTTTAGGCTCCATGTTGGGGAAGGGTGCACTTGTCTCAGGGGCCTCACAGCATCAATCAGTATGCTGGTTATTGAGATGACTATATTACCTTTTGATGAGAGCCTGAGGAAACAGGAACTGTATCCTGTGGAGTTCATAAGAATGAGTAGTGATTTCATTAAATCATGCAAGAGTCTAATGTAGTTTGAAGGGTATACACACAGGCTGGGGATTCTAGAACATGCAGATCTAATTTCAGTAAGATATGCCAATCATTTAGGATGGAGATTAAGAGAAATTTCTTTCCAGAAAGAATTATGAAATTCTGTAATTCACTACCAGAGGGTTTTGAATGTTCCACCATTGAATACATTCAAAGCTGGTGTAGGCAGGTTTTTGATCTCACAACTGCCCACGTTAGGTGTGAATATGGAAGAAGAATTCATGCGGAATATCAGCCTTGATTATAATGGGTTATTCAGCAAACGTGACTTGATATTATGTACGTCTCCTATTATGTACACTCTTATAACCAGTTTACTCCATATTTTTCAATGTGATTCCTATTAAATGACTGTATTTTTAACTGTTTGTTTCATACTCATTTTATCACTGTTTTTGTATCCGTGGTGTACTTATCACAATTCCACTATCCTCTTCACCAACATAACTCTCATTGTTTCTGTGTGGTTTACATTTGTGTTCATTTCCTGGGTCAAGAAATAAAACTTTTAATGAAGTATTGATCATGGAGCACAGTCGCATTGAAGTTTGAAAAAGGCAAGAAAAACTGACGTAGTTAGAAATGAACTATAAGAGGCACATAACTTATCAGATGACTGTTGTATAAGAAAATTACTGGCAGAATTTCATCATGTATAGAAACAGCATTCAAATCTTGCATACATTTAGGCTTAGGGTGAGTTAAAGGTCATTGATGGGCAATGATTATTATTATTTGAATACAAAGCAAAGTTTCAACTGCATGGTAATGTTAAATAGGTGGAGAGAAAATCTCGATGAGTCATACTGTACTAATACCTATTCCTGGAGTACTTCTTATTTTAATTAGCTTTATTAATAATATCTAGATATATTGACAGTATTCCAAATTCAGGCTCTCTCAGTAAATGTTCATTATTTTATAATGGTTGTTTTCTCAATATAGGTGTCATCATTGATGGAATAGATTATCACTGCACGACATGATCCTGCAGTAAAAATGAATTACAAGAAATGCCTTGAGTTCTGCAATGTATGTATTAAGAATTTAATCATTGTTATATTTGAATGAATAATTGCAATTTTAACATTGTAGTTTTATTTTACAGAAAATGTTATGAACCGCAGATGACGTTGATGCATGGTAACTATTCCATTGTTGCTGACATTTTATTTTGAAAATACCCTCAAGGAGATACCATGAAACCAGTTGAAACAAAAGTTCTTTGTTTGACAGTTTAATAATTTTGAAGGGTGCATCAAAATAGGATTTATTTAAACTTGGATTTATTTTAATCATCTAAAATCTATTTAAATAACATCAATAGCTGTGATGTTGTGATATTTTTGTTCTGTTCTATAGAAACATTTGTAGCTAATGGTTGTGCTGATAGAGTTTATCATCATTAAATCAGAATTACTTCACCTGAACCAAACTGAATACAAGATCCCTGTGGAAAGGGCAAACAAAGCACTGGAGGAGAATTTAAATTGGTGAGGCTGAGGCATGGACAACCTTGGAGGAATTAAGAACAATGTCGTGAAAGCACAGTATAAAGTAAAATGTCCAAAATGAGGTATGAGAAAACCAACCATAGTGCACTTTGGGAAAAAGAGAAGAGCCAGGAAGGAAAAGATATTGAAAAAGTATAAAGATATTGAAGATTGTAAAATAAAAATCAGAGTTTCACAGTTATAAGCAAAACTTGAGAAATAAAGCCAAGAAACGAGAGGCAGTAATTAGAATTGGAGGACAATATGGCTGTATTTGTCTCCCTTCCCTCTGGTGAGTTTTGTGGTTTGGGACTATTTATTTCATGGTGGCAGAGTGGCACTGCTGCCTCACAGTGCCAGGGACCCGGGTTTGATTCTACCCTTGGGCGACAGACTGTCTGTGTGGAGTTTGTACATTTTCCCCATGTCTGTTTGGTTTTTCTGTTGGTGCTCCGGTTTCCACCCACAGTCCAAAGATGTGCAGGTTCGATGAATTGGACATAGGAAATTATCCCGTGGTAGCCAGGGATGTGCAGGCTAGGTGGATTAGGGGAAGGCAGGGTCACAGGGATAGGATAGGGGGTTGGGATGCTCTTTGGAGGGTTGGTGTGCACTCAATGGGTGGAATGTAGGGATTTTATGATCTAATCAAGCGGAGGGTGGTTGGTGGGCACGCTGATAAATTATTGCTTCCACTGTGATTAATACAATGATAGTAAGATCTTGGGATGAGCTGGGCATCCCACAGCTGATTGAGATTCTTAAGTGGCTAATTAATTCCTGCTTGTTTGCATTATTCCCCTTCCACAGATATCGTGTGGAAGGTAGGGGCTCCCTAGGGTGGGATCACCACAAGCAAATCTTTTCAAATGTTTCCCAGCGTGGGGTGGGGTTGGTGGGGGGGGGGGGCATTCAGAAAAAGGAAGGGAAAATGTCTTCTACTCAATGGCATGCAGTGCCTGATTGAGAGACTCCGGATCAGGAATTGGGTTTGAGGGAGTGAGTCACAGCCTGTCCCCACCATCAGCCATCACTCACCTGTGGTTTGAGAGTTGAGCAAGTATCCCAATCCCTGAATAGGAGTTGTATTGGCAGCAGTCACCACTTCTCAGGTGGCATTAGCAGCTTATAGAGCCACCAGCCTCTTTCAGCAGCTTTCAGCTGGTGGAACTCTCTTCCTCTGGGCTTCTTGATCCTGAGATAAGCCTGATGTTGGTCTGTCAAATGCCAGGTTGGCACACGATGTGATGGGTCCCCCGATGGCTCTCAATGGCTGTTCAGTCATCGGGCAATTCAGCTGTCACCTCTGTAAATTCAGGCTATGTTCCTGCCTCAAAGACAGTTGACTTATTGATGAAGCAAAGAATATAAATTTCAAGAGAGATATGATGTTATGATGAACATAGAATAAAGATGGAGTTGAGGGGTTATGAGGAGCATGGTCTTTGGTACAACAACCTCTGTTTAAGATGCATGCTGATAACATGGTTTCATTTTAACATAGTTTGTAAATAATGCAACTTATTTTAATAGTGCTGTTTCTATTTTTATTAAAATGTTGTGTGGTGAAGAGCTGTGTTGCAACTACACATGTTCAGGCTGACTAGCTCTCTCATTGCTACTACTCCTGACAAATCAATTTACAGGCTCTCTCAAAACACTTCTCTTTATCTCCCTTTGGTGTGAGAGAGGGCTGAGGCAAGACATGCATGAGGGAGGCAGTGAGTAGATTTAGAAAATGAAACCTTGAGCATGGTGACTCTGGAGAGGAGATAAACTTAGAGTCATAGAGTCATAGAGATGTACAGCATGGAAACAGATCCTTCGGTCCAAATTGTTCATGCCAACCAGATATCCCAACCCAATCTAGTCCCACCTGCCAGCACCAGGCCCATATCCCTCCAAACCCTTCCTATTTATACACCCATCCAGATGCCTTTTAAATGTTGCAATTGTACCAGCCTCCACCACTTCCTCTGGCAGCTCATTCCATACGTGTATCACCCTCTGCATGAAAATGTTGCCCCTTAGGTCTCTTTTATATCTTTCCCCTTTCACCCTAAATCTATGCCCTCTAGTTCTGGACTCTCCCACCCCAGGGAACAGACTTTGTCTATTTACTCTATCTATGCACCTCATGATTTTATAAACCTCTATAAGGTCACCCCCTCAGCCTCTGACGCTCCAGTGAAAGCAGCCTAGCCTATTCAACCTCTCCCTATAGCTCAAATCTTCCAACCCTAGCAACATCCTTGTAAACCGTTTCTGAACCCTTTCAAGTTTCACAATATCTTTCCGATAGGATGGAGTCCAGAATTGCATTAAATATTCCAAAAGTGGCCTAACCAATGTCCTGTACAGACACAACAAGACCTCCTAACTCCTGTACTCAATACTCTGACCAATAAAGGAAAGCATACCAAATGCCTTCTTCACTATCTTATCTAACTGTGACTCTACTTTCAAGGAGCTATGAACCTGCACTCCAAGGTCTCTTTGTTCAGCAAGTCCCTAAGACCTTACCATTAAGTGTGTAAGTCCTGCTAAGATTTGCTTTCCCAAAATGCAGCACCTCACATTTGTCTAAATTAAACTCCAGTTGCCACTTCTCAGCCCATTGGACCATCTGTTCCAGATCCTGTTGTAATCTGAGGTAACTTTCTTCGCTGTCCACTACACCTCCAATTTTGGTGTCATCTGCAAGCTTTCTAATTATACGTCTTATGCTCACATCCAAATCATTTATATAAATGACGAAAAGTAGCAGACCCAGCACCGATCCTTGTGGCACTCCACTGGTCACAGGCCTCCAGTCGGCAAAACAACCCTCCACCACCATCCTCTGTCTTCTACTTTTGTGCCAGTTCTGTATCCAAATGGCTAGTTCTCCTTGTATTCCATGAGATCTAACCTTGCTAACCAGTCTCCCATGGGGAACCTTGTCGTCACCTTACTGAAGTCCAGATAGATCACGTCTACCACTCTGCCCTCATCAATCCTCTTTGTTACTTCTTCAAAAAAAACTCAATCAAGTTTTTGAGACATGATTTCCCGCACACAAAGCTATGTTAACTATCCCTAATCAGTCCTTGCCTTTCCAAATACATGTACATCCTGTCCCTCTGGATTCCCTCCAACAACTTGCCTACCACTGACATCAGGCTCACTAGTCTATAGTTCCTGGCTTGTCCTTACCACCTTTCTTAAATAGTGGCACCATGTTAGCCAACCTCCAGTGTTCAGGCACCTCACTTGTGACTATTGATGATACAAGTATCTCAACAAGTGGCCCAGCAATTACTTCCCTAGTTTCCCACAGAGTTCTAGGGTACACCTGATCAGGTCCCTGGGGATTTATCCACTTTTATGCATTTCAAGACATCCAGCACTTCCTTCTCTGTAATATGGACATTTTCAAGATGTCACCATCTATTTCCCTACATCTATATCTGCCAAGTCCTTTTCCAAAGTAAATACTGATGCAAAATACTCGTTTAGTATCTCCCCCATCTCCTGTGGCTCCACACAAAGGCTGCCTTGCTGATCTTTGATCTCTACTCAGTTACCCTTTTGTCCTTAATGTATTTATAAAAATCCTTTGGATTCTCCTTAGCTCTATTTGCCAAAGCTATCTCATGTTCCCTTTTTGCCCTCCTGATTTCCCTCTTAGGTATACTCCTACTGCCTTTATACTCTCCTAAGGATTAATTCAATCTATCTTAATATACCTGACGTGCTTCCTTCTTTTTGTTAACCAAACCCTCAATTTCTTTAGTCATCCAGCATTCCCTATACCTACCAGCATTTCCTTTCACCCTGACAGGATGAATTACTGTCACTGGACTCTAGTTATCTCATTTCTGAAAGCTTCCCATTTTCCAGCCGTCCCTTTACCTGAGAACACCTGCCCCCAATCAGCTTTTGAAAGTTCTTGCCTAATACTGTCAAAATTGGCCTTTTTCCAATTTAGAACTTCAACTTTTAGATCTAGTCTATCTTTTTCCATCACTATTTTAAAACTAATAGAATTAGAGGGTCACTAAGGGGCAGTGATGGGAGAGTTGGGTGATGGAAGCGACAAGCAGCAAGGTCGGGGGAGGGAACTGTCAAGCAGGAAAATCAAAAGAGGGATGTTAGGGAGGGTCAGGACAGAGAGGTGAATGTGAGAGTCAGGAAAGGAATGTGCTGAGGAGTGGGAAGTGAGAGAGAGGGAGTGCAGAGAGAGAATCAGGAGAGGAAATTGATGAGCAGATTTGGGAGAGTAATGTAGTGAGGAAACAGCAGTGAGTGGGAGATAAGTCCCAAGAAGGCGATGTTAGTAAGTTTAGTTTTGAGTCAGTTAGGTTCTAGGCAACAAAATTAATATGAAAAGTAGAGGTCTGGAAAGTTACCCACCTTTACTAGATGCTTTCTTACAGGAAAGCACTTTTGGTTTAGTACATTTCTATTAAGCACACTTTTTAGGGACATATTAGGAGTTCAACTTGAGGAATGAATGTTCCGCAAAGAGAGAAATAATGAATTGGAAGCTTGTTTTATAGCATGAAGTTAATACAAAACAAACTTTATTGAGGATGTAAGACATTTGACTGATCTGATCAGTTTCATTTCCAGCTGGCCAGCTGAAGTTAAAATACCCTTTATCACTGCTTGTGTCACAGTGGTTAGCACTCTTGCCTCAGAGCATCAGGGACACAGGTTGGATTACAGCCTTGTACGACTGCCTGTGTCGAGTTTACACGTGCTCCCTGTTTCCATTTGGGCTTCTGCTGGGTGCTCCGTTTTTCTTCTACCATCCAAAGATATTCAGGTTAGGTTAATTAGACATGCTAAATTGTCCATAGTGTCTAGGGATGGACAGGCTAAATGCATGAAATATGCCAGGTCACAGGGATAGGGTTGGTGGCTGGGTCTGTGTAGGATTTTCTTCAGAGGGTCAGTGCAGGACATCTTAGGCCGAATAGCCATTTTCTGCCCTGCCAGGATCCTATGATTGTTAATTTGCACATACTTTCGGTTCAGTTTTAATACTTTATTTTGAGTAGTTCTGTAAACCCCTTTAGAGGATGGACTTTTCAGTCATGGAGAGAGTCAGGCTGATTTTCAAGGTTTCTCAGGATGATGGGAACGACGAGAAAGCCCTCAAAATGGGTACTTGTTTAAAAAAATTAAAACGTGAAAGTTAAGGATGAATGGAAATTATGTCTGGAATTACTTTCTTATCAGTTGAATCATTAAACATTTTGGGAAAGATTTTTAAAATGAAAATCATTCATCAGCAAGAATTATTGAAGCTAGAATGCAATATTTCTCTTCTATCAATATTATACCTAAAGATTCCTCTAACGCTTCTTGCTCATCCCGACAGGATATATGCTTTACAAGTGTGTATATAATTGTCATTTGACCATTGACCAATCATCAGCTTTTTTTCTGCTTCACTTTTAATCTTGGATTTCTTTAGTTTGCCAGTAGTGATATGAAGAGATAGTGAGGACTGCAGATGCTGGAGAAGTCAGTGTTGATAAACTGTGGAGCTGGAAACAGCACAGTAGGTCAGGCAGCATCTGAGGAACAAGAAAGTTGATGTTTTAGTCCTAACTCTTCATCAGGACTGGGGGGTGGTGGGGATGAAGGTGAAGTAGGGCTAGGGGAAAGGTATGTGGGATGGCAATAGGTGGGTGAAGACAGGAGGTGATTGTAATATATTGGTGCAAGGTGTGGAGTGGATAGGTCAGAAGGAAGATGGACAGGTAGGTCAGGTCAAGAGGGTGGAGCTGAGTCAGAGGGTTGGATCTGGGAGGAGGGGAGGGGAGGAGAGATTTGGAAACTGGTGAAGTCAACGTTGAAGCCGTGTGTTGTAGGCTCCCGGGGCAAAAGATGAGGTGTTTCTCCTCCAGTTTGCAGGTGACCTTGGTTACGTGGTGGAGAAGGCCCAGAGTGGAGATGTCTTCAAGGGAGTGGGAGGGAGAGTTAAAATGGATGGCTACAGGAAGGTGGGGTTGGTTGGTGAGTACGGACTAGAGATGTTCCCTGAAGTGTTCCGCGGGTTTGCGCTCAGTCTCTCAGATGTAGAGGAGACCAGACTGAGAGGAACAGATGCAGAAAATGAGGTTTGAGGATATGCAAGTAAATCTTTGCCAGATTTGAAATGATCCTTTGGGGCTTTGGACAGAGGTGAGGTGGGGGGAGGTGTGCACACAGGTTTTGCACCTCTTACAGTGCCAGGTGTGGAGAGGGAATTGGTGGAGAGCATGGACTTAACAAGGGAGTCGGAGAGGGAATGGTCCCTATGGAATTTAGATAGGGGTGGGGAAGGAAATAAATTTTGGGGTGGGGTGGGGTGGCAAAAATGGCGGAGGATGATACATGGTTTGGAGACTAGTGGGATGGAATGTGACAACCAGGAGGATTATATCCTTGTTGTGGTTGAGGTGCTGAGGTTTGAGGGCTGTTCTGCTGGAAATGGAGGAGTTATGATTGAGGGCATTGGTGATAAAAGGGGGAAATTACAGTCCTGGAAGTAGGAGGACATCTGCGATGGAATTCTCATTCTGGGAACAGATACAACAGAGGCAGAAGAATTGGCAGTAAGGGATCACATTTTTACAGGAGGGATGTTGGGATGAGACGTAGTCAAGGTAGCTGTGGGAGTCGGTGGGTTTGAAGTAGATGTCAGTGATAAGTCGGTCACTGGAGACAGAGATGGAGAGGTCCAAGAAAGGGTGGGAAGTGTCGGAGATGGTCCACGTGAATTTGAGGTCAGTGTAGAGGTGTTGGTGTCGTGAATGAACTACTCAAGCTCCTTGTGGGAGCATGAGGCAGTGCTGATACAGTCATTAGTGTAACAGAGGAAAAAGGGGATGGTGCAGGTGTATCTGTGGCAAAGGGATTATATCACATATCCCACAAAGATGCAGGTATAGGTGGGACCCATGTGGGTACTCATAGCTGGGAGGATTGAAAGAAATTGTTTAGGGTGAGGACCAGTTCTGCCAATTGAATGAAATGTTGGTGGAGGGGAACTGGGTGAGTTGTCAGGAGAGGAAGAAATGGAGGGCTTTTGGGGCTTCTTCATGGGGGATAGAGTTATAGAGGGACTGGATGTCCATGGTGGAGGTGAGGTGTTGGGGGCTGGAGAATTGGAAGTCATGGAGGAGGTGGAGTGTGTGGGTGGTGTCTCGAACATTTGTGGGGAGTTTCTGGACCAAAAGGGACAGGATGGAGTGGACATAAGTGGAGTTGAGTTCAGTAGGGTAGGAGCAGGTGGTGACAATCGGTCGATCGGGGCAGTCAGGTTTGTGGTTATTGCATAAGACATAGAACCAGGCAGTGCCGGGTTGGGGAACTATGAGATTGGAGGCTGAGTATGGGTGATCATCTGAGGTGAAGAGATTGTGGATGTTCTTGGAGATGATGGCTTGGTGCTGAGAAGTGGAGTCGTGGTGGAGGGGATGGTAGGAGGAGGTGTCAGCGAGTTGGCATCTGGCCTCATTGATATGACTAACATTCCTGTAAATATTCTTGTCTTATATCTCCTAAATTCCAGTTCCAGTGCCTCTTCCTCACTTTGACCACTTTTGGCATAGTGTACAACTTCTAAATGTATTGAATGCCTCACTTCCCCAAGAATGTTGCTGCCCGTGCAAGATTTAAAACTCAAATTTATAGTCAACTTACTTTTATTCCTTTTTCACCAAATTTATTACTCATTTCTTCTTAATGATTTCCTGCTATATAACTTATAAAGTTTCACCTTATTTTATGGTTAGTTTTAAAAGCAATAATATATAAAGCAACTCATTCTATAATGCTGGAATAAACTGGTAACACTGAAATGATGGAACATGTTTTGTATATCTGAATAGGAAACTCTAATTCAAACCAATACTTATTGCTAGTAATTACCAGTAATTTTATTACTAACATTTGCAAGTTTCACTGGTTTTCACTGGTCTTATCTTGTCAGTCTGTTTTTTTTTCCCATTTCTTTAACTCTAAATGAAAATTTAGAATGTGATGGTTTTTCACTTTTCTACGAGGAAACTAAAAACTAATAATTGAGTTGAGATCATTGAAAGTCATTTCATTTTGGACAGTTTTGTCCTAGCAGATAGCTATATGACAAATTGTTCCAGATGTAGGATCCTTTGGTTAAAAGACACTGGGAGTGTTTGTTATATAAGGCTGAAAGTCCAGTCCATCACTGGGAGGACAACCATGGTTGAAGAAGGACAAGTTAGAACGTGGAGTCAAATAACTTCTGTGAATGTCATCACTTTTCTTAAATATTGTGAATGAACCATTTTTGACCAAATATTTGGTATTGGACAGCATGGTGGCTCAGTGGTTAGCACTGCTACCTCACAATAGCAGGGATCTGGGTTAATTTCAGCCCCAGGTGACTGTCTGTGTAGAGTTTGCATATTCTCCCTGTGTCTGCATGGGTTTCCTCCCATAGTCCAAAGATGTGCTGATTAGGTGGATTGGCCATGCTAAATTGCCTAGGATGTCCGAGGATGTACAGCATAGGTGGATTAGCCATGGGAAATGCAGACTTATTCGGATAGGGTAAGGAAATGGGTCTGTGTGTGATGCTCTTTGGAGCCTGGTGTGAACCTGATGGGCCAAATGGCCTCCTTCCACCCTGTAGGAATTCTACAATTCTATTTCTGTCTGAAGTGGTATCATGGTCACTGAATTAAAAATCGGCATAATTATTAATTTATTTGTACATCAACCAGTGTACCTCCTAAAACTGAAAATTCTCCCCCATTACCCCTTAGTAGATTTTCGCTTGAATTATCTTTGTTGCTTTTTTTTTTGTGGAATTGTGCTTTTCGCAGTTTGTAAGTCTTGTTGTGCAGTAATTCCTATTTATTTTGGGTGTTACAGTCTTTGAACATCTGTACTCCAGTCTGTATTTCTTGTTATCATTCTCAAGAAAACTCATTCTTTTTCACAGTTTGTGACTTTTGTCCCATTTGGCAAAGCACAAAGCAGAAACGCAGGACTGTAACAGTGTTCTGTAATACATGCTTCAAGATGTAAGGCATAAATTCTCTGGCAAGCAGTAGCAGCAAATGAAAAACACATTTGTTCTTGGGACTGAGTTAGCAAAACACCCTCTTGAACCTACCTGGATGATCAGTCACAACTTGACTACACATTTTGCCAGCATTCTGTGTTCAACAGTGCTTGAATGAACTCATTCGTGATAATCTGCATTCTAAAACTATCATTCAGTCATCATTTGACAGCTAATAGTGATTTGTTAAAAACAATGACCTTGAAATGAAATCACACAGCACTTGAGTCACATCAATTGCAAATATTTATTTGCGTTAAAAATGGTCACCAGCATTCAGCTGGAATCATTGGAAATCAGCTAACGAAGAATGAGGCTGAAAGAAAGCAACAAGCATTAATCAAGGCATCCTCCGCCTAGATGCAATCGAGAAAGGAACTCTTTTAAGTTGAGAGACACGTCTCAGGCATTTTTCTAAGTCCCAGCTACAGTGGTAGTACAGTAATTGTTTAACACAGACAAATCACTACCATAATCATTATTACAATATTAACATAAATTATGTTAGTTATTATGATGTGATACAGTAGCTTTTCAATATCCCACAAATACTGGATCAGATCTAAGCTCTGCAGTCTTGCCATATCCTGCCATGAATGGTGCTGGATAATTAAACAATCAATAGAAAATGGGGTTCCTCAAATATCCTTATCCTCAAACTTAGCTCAGCAAACCAGTGCAAAATATAAGGCCAAAGTCTTTGCATTGATCTTCAACTAAATGTTTGGAGTACATGATGATCCCTCTTGCTCTTATGGCTTGCTCCAGAGGTGCCCAGCATCACAGATGCCAATCTTTAACCAATTCAGTTAAAAATCACACAACACTAGTCTATCACTATCACCTGATGAAGGAGTCTGAATCCGAAAGCTAGTGTGCTTCCAATTAAACCTGTTGGACTATAACCTGGTGCTGTGTGATTTTTAACTTTGTACACCCCAGTCCAACACCAGCATCTCCAAATTTTAACCAATTCAATTCACTTGAAGTGATATCAAAAAGTTGTTGAAGTTGCTTGATACTGTAGAAGCTATTTGCCTGACAACATTGCAGCAATAGTAGGAAGGACTTGTGCTGTAGAACTAGACATATCCATGGTTTAGGATGTTCTAGTACAGCTACAATACTGAAATCAATCTGACAATGTGGAAAATAACCCAGTTATGTCCTGTGCACAAGACGTGGAACAAATCCATCCTGGCCAATTACCACCTCATCAGTCCACACTTGATCATCAGTAAAGTGATGGGAAGGGTCATCAACACTACTATCAAGCAGAAATATCTGCTTACTGATGCTCTATTTGTGTTTTGCCAGGACCACTCAGCCCTGACCTAATTATAGCTTGGTACAAACATGGACAAAAGAATAGAATTACAGAGTGAGATAAAAGTGGCTGCCCTTGATACCAAGGCAGCATTTGATCAAGCATGATATTGAGAAGTCCTCGTAAAGAGTTTGCACATTCTCCCCATGTGTCTGCTTGGGTTTCCTCCGGGTTCTCTGGTTTCCTCCCACAATCCAAAGATGTGCAGGTTAGGTGAATTGGCCATGCTAAATTGCCCATAGTATTAGGTGCATTAGTCAGGGGTAAATATAGAGTAGGGGAATGGGTCTGGGTGCGTTACTCGTCGGAGTGTCAGTGTGAACTTGTTGGGCCGAAGGGCCTGTTTCCATACTGTAGGGAATCTAATCTAATCTAATCTAAAGTTGGAGTCAATGGAAACCAAGGGGAAAAGTTCCTGTGTTGGAGTCATACCTAGTAAAAGAAAGCTGGTAGTTGAAGATCATCTATCTCAGCTATTTTCATATCATTCATCAGATGTAAGATGTTGACTCACCAATTGCCCAGAGGACAGTTAAGAGTCAGTCCCATTGCTATGGATCTGGAGTCATTTGTAGACCAGACTAGGTAAGGATGGCAGCTTCTTTGTCTAAATGCATTAGTGAAGATGCATTAGATGGGTTTTTCTGATAATAGATTCATGGTCATAATTAGACTCATTGAATTCAATAAAAATCTGAAATTAAATACCAACAGTTGCCATAGTGGAGTTTGAGCCCAGGTCCCTCGAACATTAGATGAATTTCTGGATTAATAGTCTAGCAATTTAATACCATCCCCTTTCCTCAACCTTCTTCATCAATTACCTTCCTTCTATCATAGATTCAGAAATGGTGATATTCACTGACAATTGTACATTGCTGAGCACCATTCATGACTCCTAGGTATTGAAACAGTCCATGCCCAAGTGCAGCAAGACCTGGACAGTATCCAGTCTTAGAATGAAAAGTGACAGGTAATGTTTGGACTACACAAATTCAATTCAACGGCCATCTCCAGCAAGAGAGGATCTAATCATTGCTCCTTGACCGTCAATGAAATGGGTTACCATTGACCAGAAAATGAACTGGGCTAGCCATACAAATTCTGTAACTATAAGAGCAGGTCAGACACTAGGAATTCTGTGGCAAGTAACTAGCCTCCTGTCTCTTGAGTGCTTGTCCAGCAATTACAAGGCACAAGTCGTGGGTCTGATAGAATACACCCCATTTGCCTGTGTGAGTACAGCTCTGACAACAATCAAGATGCTTGACTCCATACCGGACAAAGCAGCCTGCTGGACTGGCACGCCAACCACCAACTTCAACATTAATTTCCTCTGATACCAACACTCAGTAGTAGCCGTGTGTACCATCTATACTACACACTTCAAGGCTAGGTTCCATGGAATACTTTCCAAACCCACGATCAGTTCCATTGAGAACATAACTGTGTCAGGTGCATAGAAAAACCACAACTTATAGTCACTCACCATCCTGACTCAGAAATATATTGTCATTCCTTTAATGTCGCTGGGTCAAATCCTGAATTCCCTCTCTGACAGCTCTATGGGTGTTCCTACATCTGAGGGACTGCAATGGTTCAAAATGGGAGCTCATCACCACCTTCTCCAGGGCAAATAGGGAAGGACAGGGATGTGCCTATCCATTAATATATAAATTAAAAAATAAATTATTATGTGGTATTAGAGTGCATTCTCCTTCCCCATTCCTCACCTGCTCCATCTTGTCCCCTTCTGATCTCCTCTACCCTCTCTAACTCCCATATTTTAAATCCTCCTCTTCAATTTATCTGCTTGCTGCATTCTCCTCCCCTCGTCTCACTGCGTCTACTCCATCGCTCTCCTTGCCAATCAGTCCTCTCTCGCCTGCGCCATGTCATCCCCCTCCACCTTCCTCTCCCCTACCTTTTCCTCTCTACTCCCTCATCCTTTCCCTTCACATCCCTTTGTCTTCCACCTTCTCTGCATCCCATACACCTCTTTCTCTCCCTTCACCTACCCTGTCACTCCTTCATCTCCATCATCCATTGATTCTCCTCTTCCTCTCCAGACTCTTCCCATTTCCACCTCGTCTTTCCTGCCATTCTATGTTCTCTTTTCTGCTGCCCCATTTGTTCTTCGCAATTCCCTACCTCTCCCTCCCTCTAATTCCCCACCACCTCCCTCATAGAATCTCTAAAGTGCAGAAAGAGGATATTCAGCCAATTGCGTCTGCACCAAGCTTCCAAAGAACATCCCATTCAGACCCGGCCCCCCACTCTATTCATGTAATTCCACATTTCCCATGACTAATTCACCGAGGCTACACATCCCTTGACATTTTCGGCAATTTAGCATGGCCAATCCACCTAACCTACACATTATTGGACCATTAGAGGAAACTGGAGCATCTGGAGGAAACCCAGGGAGAACATGCAAACTCAACACAGACAGTTGTGCTTGTGGCTGGAATCAAACTCTAGACCCTGGCACTGTGAGGCAGCCTTGCTAATCACAGTACTGCTATGCCACCCTGTCTCACTCTCTGTCTCTCTTTCTCTCTCTCTCTCTCTCACTCAGTTCCCTAAT
>NC_057724.1:37059436-37180986 GCF_004010195.1 Chiloscyllium plagiosum | reverse complement strand
GTGGAACACCACTCACCACAGACTTCCAGGCAGAATACTTTCCTTCCACTACCACTCGCTTTCTTCTGTCAACCAGCCAACTCTGTATCCAGACAGCTAAATTTCTCTGTATCCCATTCCTCCTGACCTTCTGAACGAGCCTACCATGGGGAACCTTATCAAATGCCTTGCTGAAGTCCATATGCACCACATCCACTGCTTGACCCTCATTAACTTGTCTAGTAACATCCTCAAAGAACTCAATAAGATTTGTGAGGCATCACCTGCCCCTCACAAAGCCGTGCTGTCTGCATTTAATCAAGCCATGCTCTTCCAGATGGTCATAAATCCTATCTCTCAGAATCCTTTCTAACACCTTGCAGACGACAGACGTGAGAGTGACTGCTCTGTAATTGCCGGGGATTTCCCTATTTCCTTTCTTGAGGAGAGGAATTACATTTGCCTCCCTCCAGTCCTCAGGTACAACTCCGGTGGAGAATGAGGATGCAAAGATCTTCTTAAGCGACGAAGCAATCACATTTCTCACTTCCCAAAGCAGCCGAGGACAAATCTGGTCTGGGCCTGGTGACTTGTCAATCTTAATGTTTGTCAAAATTTTCAGCACATCAGCTTCCTCAATCTCTATCCGTTCCAGCATGCTTACCTTCTCCTCAATGGTTTAATTCACTACAAGGTCCTTTTCTTTAGTAAAGACAGAAGCAAAAAACTAATTTAGGGCTTCCCCTACCTCCTCAGACTCTACACACAAGTTCCTTATGCTATCCCTGATCGGCCCTACTCTTTCTTTGATCATTCTCTTATTCCTCACATAAGTGCAAAATGCCTTTGTGTTCTCCCTAATCCGTTCTGCCAAGCCTTTTTTGTGCCCCCTTCTGACTCTCCTCAAACCATTTCTGAGCTCCTTCTTCACCTGCCTGTAATCCTCTAGAGCCTAGCAAGACCTTTGCTTCCTCCACCTTACGTAAGCTGAGTTCTTCCTTTTGACGAGAAGCTCCTCCGCTCTCGTCATCCAAGGTTCCTTTATCTTACCCCTTCTTGCCTGTCTCAGAGGAACACTTATGCATCACTGGCAACAACTGTTCCTTAAACAGTCTCCACATGTCTATAGTGCCCTTTCCATGGAGCAATTGCTCCCAGTCCATGCTTCCCAACTCTCGCCTGATAGCATCATAGTTTCCTTTTCCCCAATTAAATATGCTCCCATTGTGCCTGCTTCTCTCCTTCTCCATATCTATGTAGAATGTGAGGCAGTTGTGGTCACTATCACCAAAATGCTCTCCCATTGCAAGATCTGACACCTGCCCCAGCTCATTGCCGAGCACCAAATCCAAAATGGCCTCTTCGCTCGTCAGCCTGTCAATGTACTGAGTTAGGAAACCCTCCTGAACACACCTTACAAAAACAGCTCCTTCCAAACCATCTGCTCGAAGAAGGTTCCAATCAATATTGGGAAAGTTAAAGTCACCCATTACAACAACCCTACTACACTCACACTTTTCCAAAATCTGACGACCTATGCTTTCTTGAATCTCCCTGCTGCTATTGGGGGGCCTGTAGTAAACCCCTAAAGAGGTGACTGCTCCCTTGCTGTTCCTAATTTCCACCCATACTGACTCGGTAGGCAGACCCTCCTCGACAATGGAAGCTTCTGTAGCTATGTTCTAAACCCTGGAACATCCAGCAACCATTCCTGGCCCTGAGGAACCCAAGTCTCTGTTATGGCCACAACATCATAGCACCAGGTACTGATCCATGCTCTAAGCTCATCACTTTTATTCCTGATATCCTTGCATTAAAGCAAATCACACTTTAAACGATCCCTTGGTTCTTTTCCAGGAAGTTCCTTCCCACTGGCTGCGGTACCTCTTGCTATTGCCTCATCTCCATCAACTCTCACCACCGGTATTTAGCTCAGGTTCCCACCCCCCTGCCATACTAGTTTAAACCCTCCTGAACCACTCGAGCAAACCTTCCACCCAGGACATTGGTCCCCTTCCAGTTCTGGTGCAACCCGTCCTTCATGAACAGGTCCCACCTTCCCCAGAAGGCATCCCAACTATCTACATACCTGAGGCCTTCCCTCCTACACCAGCTGCACAGCCACGTGTTAAGTTGCGCCCGCTCCCTGTTCCTTGCCTCGCTATCTCGTGGCACCGGTAGTAAACCCAAGGACACTACTCTCTAGTGGCTGATTTCCCTGGGCCGTAGCAAGTTCTGGATATTGGACCGGACCATACTCTGGGCTATGATGACAGCATGTTGAGGTCCTCATCACTGCAGATGGCAGGCTGCTGGTGACAAGGGTGGGGATGTGGGTGGTATTGTCATCCTGAGGCACATTGCTCCCCCACCTCCAGCATCTCAGCTATCAAGTAGCTGAGAACAGTGGCAAAGTAAATGGGGATTGTTAGCAAGGGATTTCCAAGACTTTGACCCAGCAACAGTGGAGGAAGAGCAAGATATTTCCAGGTCAGGAGAGTGCATGTCTTGAAGAACAATCTGCAGGTGGTGGTATTTCTATGCATCTATTGTCCTATGAACTTCAGGTTGGTTGACATCACAAGTTTAGAAGGCACTGCCAAAGGAACCTTGGTGAATGGTGATTTGCTGGTTTTCATTTCTCATGATCTATTTGTAAATCTCGCTGTCTAGCACTCATTTATTTCTCCTGATGTTGATATGTTTACATTAATATTTATGTCATTCACTATTTCTTTATCACCTTCTCACTTTCTCACTCCACCAGTGGAATGTCACTCCCCAGATTTGGTCACGCTGATCCTGTCAGCCTAGAGTTCAATATAGCTATGCTGTAAATTGTGTTGTTTTTTATAACATATCATCACATGGATGAAGTTGCATTTGATGCCTAATGCCTTCTTCCATAAATTTAACAAGCTGTGATCATATTTGAACATGTGAGCTTCCTAGAACATGATCACCTAGTCTGTGGTCCAATCAGTCTGTTCGAAATTTACATCATTTGATTTGAAATGATGGAATGATGCCTTTGGAGGCCCATTGAATGTGGAATCACTGTCGATTTTATTGCATGGAATTAATAATTATGAAGTCTTTCATTTTTCTCCCGTTACCTCTAAGTATGTTTCCCTGTGTAACATTTCCTTGGGTTTGGGAAATTCCTGTCTAGAACCTTTTTGAGTGTGAGTTCCAGTATGAAACTGTCTCTAATTTTATTTAGTTAACTTGAAATTGGTAGCAGCTGCTATCTGATGTGGGAAATGGAAGCTGCTGTTCCTCTTGCTATAGTATATTCTGAGATTACTTGGTACTTATGTTGGATTACAAAATAATTCCATTGATTTTCATTATGCTTACAGAAGTATTCAATTTAATTGTTGATTTGCATACTCTTTTTAAAAATAAAATGCATATGGAAACTGAAAACTGGATATCACTTTCTTATACCATTGCAGTGTTAATGTTGTTAACACAATCTTACTTAGCTGAGCAAAGCATAGAAGTCTATTTGATAGTGTAGTCAGAAATCTGTTCCATGATTTTACACCTGATGCTCTCCATTTTCTTTTATTTAGCAGATCAATTTCACATTTTGGCAAGACAGCCATTTCATATTTGTGACAGATGCAGTTCGCTAGGTAGTTGCCACAGGAAGTATTTGGAAAGGGTGTGAATGAGGAGCACATGGCTGAGGTAGATGATGCAATAAACAGCATGCACAGTATGTTGAACTGTTGTGAATAGATCTGTCCTATTCTCCTCAATGCACTGCTGACAGGTGTCCAATCTCGTTTTCATTCGCAACGGCACTTGGCAGAGGCCTGCCTTTCCAATTGCTGACATCTGTCGCCTGGGCAACCATTATAGCTGCCATCCTTGCTGCTTATTCATTTTCGACAATTTTCTTTTCAATTCTTTGTTAGTAACTTTTTTCTGTTATCATGATAAAGGTTTGAAATTCTATTCTTTTTAGTAGGATAGATATTCATGTGGGATAATGCAAGATTATTTTTAAAATGCAAACATTTCCTCTTCTCTCCTCACGGTACTAACTCATCCTGAGGTGCAGTTCCATGGGCAGTAGCAGCACTTAACTGTTTGGCTATTTTTGATGTGTGAGTAGTAACTGGCCAGTAACTGAAGTGACTCTCTTCACAAAACACATTCCCATCCCTGCCTCATTTTACATACAGGCATACAAATTAGGAAGAGGGAATTCTGCCCATTGGGCCTGATCTACTTAAATAAAAGCAAAGTACTATGAATGCTGGAGATTTGAACTAAAAATGCAGGAGAAATTTAGCCTGTCCAGCAACATCTGTGGAGAGTGAAAAACACTGTTAATATTTTGAGTCAAATATCACTCTCCTTCAGAACTGGTCTACTTTTTGTGTTTTTCACTGGAGCCTTGGATTGGTGACCAAGAAAGGGAATCATGACTAGTTTGAACCCTTACCAAACTTGGTAATGCTGAACAACATGGTAGAATTCCTAACGGTTTCTCTTACTGTGTTCAGTTAAAAGAGCAAAATCCTGAAACTACATGTGAACTTTACCTAGAGCAAGGGAAAGGGAAAATAGTTAGCTTGTACCTAGCAGAAGCAATTTGCGAAACATAGTTGCAGTCAAAGTAAGATATGTTCACTTTCCAGGAGATTTCAATAAAAGGTTTGTGCAGTTCTCCTAGAATTAATTGCCATGGGAACACCCAAGTTTCTGTAAGTAGCAGGATAGTAATGACTAAAAGCACAAAATAAAAGCAAAAGTAAAACCAATTGATGTAGTTATACTCCACACGGCCTTCTCTGAGGCAATTAGGGATGGGGCAATAAATGCTGGCCTAAACCGTGACACCCACATCCGTCAAACAACATTTAAAGAAACCATAATATCTTTTAACATTTGCTACAAGCACGATTCGTCTGGAGCAATCAAGGACAGATTTGAACCCACTAACATCACTCTTGGCTCCTGAAGTATCTTACTTCATCTGGTTCCTCATGTTTTCTATTCTTCCTTCCTTCTCTCACTCTTTCTCCAAAGGCTACCACCCCCCCCCCCCCCAACATCATTCCCATTCCATACTCACCTGTTTCCTTTCTTTTCATTTCTCTCACATCTTTGTTTCTTGATCTTCTTCTTTCCTTTTCACTCCTTTTGTTTTTCTTTCTATTTCTCTTACTGTCCATCTCCCTTTACTTGTGATGAGCTTATGTCCGAAACATTGATTCTCCTGCTCCTTGGATGCTGCCTGACCTGCTGTGCTTTTCCAGCACCACACTCTCAACTCTGATCTCCAGCATCTGCAGTCCTCACTTTCTCCTTTTACTTGCTACCAATTCTTCCTGACATTTTCCTTTTAAATATTCAGCAGTTTCCAGACTATAGAATTGTACATTTAAACCGGACTGAAAGATTATCTTGAGTGATATAAATAAAGTGTTCATTGCAACTGATTCTTAGAATCAATTCTTGCGTGGGAATGAGTTGTGTATCTACACTGTTACTGTTTGATTTGAAAAATGTGATGCTGGAAAAACACAGCAGGCCAGGCAGCATCCGAGGAGCAGGAGAATCGACGTTTCGGGCACAAGCTCTTCTTCAGCACTTCTTTCCTGAAGAAGGGCTTATGCCTGAAACGTCTATTCTCCTGCTCCTCGGATGCTGCCTGGCCTGCTGTGTTTTTCCAGCATCACATTTTTCAACTCTGGTCTCCAGCATCTGCAGTCCTCACTTTCTCCCTGTTACTGTTTGATGCAAGCAGTTTAAAAATTTGTGTGTGTCTTCATTCTTAACTGTTGAGAATAAAAAATCTACTGAGGGATAGGAATCACAATGGGAAGAAAGGTCTTTTTTTCTTGTAATGTACTGGAGGGCATGGATCCTATACTTGAATGTATCCAGCTATTTTCTTATTGGTGAAAATCCGATTTCTGCTCTGTATTTGATGAGCTATTGCTCTAGTCAAGAGAGAGATTTATACAAAATACAGGTGAGAAGCTGTGTAGAAGAATGATTAGACTTGTGAGTAAAAATTGGGCAATTAGATGCATTTTCTATTTGACTGGTTCTACTTTTTCCAGCTCCCACCCCCGTTCCCACCTCTGGGGAGAGGAGGTTTACCACCTAAGGCCCTAATCTTTCCCATTCCCACTTATCAGTTTTAATGTCAATGAGGGTTTGAGTTGCTGTTTCTTGTGATAGGCTAGCGTGTGTTTAAGTACTAATTATCACAGTCGATGCTGTCCGTGTAGATATTTTTCAACTGGATCTTGGTAATTAAGTCTGCATCTGACAGTGGATTCAGTGACAAGTTATTAATTTTCTAGCTATTAACTTTAATCATGAAAGACCCTGTTTCTGTGACCTCAGATTGAATTACCTGTATAACTGAAATGAATTCTTGTGTTCTAAGCTTTTCTTTCTTGGATGAAACTGCTGGCCAACATATCCACAAATTTATTTTACAATCCGTGGGTGACTTCTTTAATCTTGTAGGTCCTTTAAATTTATCGTGCAGTTCCATAGCACAAGTCAAAGATATTTTGACTTAACCTGTGCATGGCCTGTGTAGTGTGTTTGGATGCTTGTTGGGTGCATGGCCAACAGGCACATTTGATGCTGACTCTTGCTGGTTTGGAGGTTAAGCTGCTTGCTGACTTTCTCTGCCCAGGACTGTGAATGCTGGCTCCAGATCAGCTGAGAGTCAGTGTATGAAGGTGTATGTCAGGAGCATTTGAAAGTGGAGTTTAAATGGCGAGCTCTGCTTTCTAGATTTCCTTCTGCAGGAAACAGGTTTGCTTTGAAAATGCGTTACTCACTTGGAAAGTTAACCAGGAAATGTAAGATAGTTTAAAACCTAATCAAACAGCTGGTTAACTCCATAACCAACCCAGAAAGCATCCTCACTAACCACCTGATTACCTCCCAGTCTACATCCCTGACTAGCTCATGACCTGACATGATTTACCCTATCCAGGCACAAGCGACTTCCCTGAACACACCTTCGACTATACCCAATGACCTGACCCAACTACCTTTTGAGTGCTTGACTTCAACAATACTCACAGCACTCTGACTAACCCCCTACAAACACAACTTCCAAGTACTCCTTAAAGCAACTGCTACCCAACCAGACCCAACCACTTCTCTGACCACCTGACTCCCTCTCCAACCATTTGACTAACCCTGATCTGACTTCAGTAGCACCTCCTCTATCCTGCCCAACATGATGAACATCTCCTTCGAAACCTCACTACCTTCTGACGACATTTTCCTGTTTCAGCTTGCCCTCCTACATAATTGCACTCATCTACCTATCCACTCACTCACTTACTGATTTACCCACCTCACCCATCCAGCCTACCTATAAACCTGACCCATCCACCCATTTTACAGCTAGTGCTGTAAAAAAGCAATGTGTCCTTTCGTTCCATCCAACTCTGCTCTGATCAATAAACCTTAACAGGAACATCACGCTTTCCATTTCTTTTGTACAGGATTGGAACACTTCCAAAGAAATGGGCAGTAGCAAAAATAGAAATTGCTGGAATATCTCAGCAGGTCTGGCAGCATCTATGAAGAAGAAATAGAGTTAATGTTTAAGGTCCAGCAACCCTTCTTCAGAACTGACTGTAGCTAGAAAAAGGTTGGTATTTTTGCAGAAAATAGGATGGAGGCATGGGAAAGGAGTAAGCAATAGGTGGAGATACAGTGCAGAGAAGGAGAAAAACAGTTGGGTAATTGGGTTATGGTCAGTCTGGGGGAATGAATGGCTGCTAATATGGACCATTAAAGGCTGACAATGGGCTGGTTGTGATAGCAGCCTGTGTGATGTCAAGGACTGGTGGATAGGTGTTCAGGTAAGGACTTGGGAGGAGTTGCTCAGGCCCTAAAATTATTGAACTCAGTGTTGAGTCCTGAAGGCTGCAGAGTCCCCAAGCAAAAACAAGATCCTATTCTTCCAACTTGCACTGAGCTTCGCTAGAGTATTGGGTGGGAAAAATCTTCATGGTCCACCACACTGCATTCAGCATTACTGCTGACCAGAGAATTCTGGCCAATAACTGGACAGATGAGTGAGGTACTGGAAAGTGTCTCATGCCTACAAGAGTTGTACAGGCCAGGAAGTAAGTACTTTCAGGAGAGAAAGGGGATAGACTGTTGTAAATGAAATAATATATTTTTATTTCTGTCTAATGCTTTCTTTATCCAGGTCATTAATGATGCTGTCTGCTTTAAATTTTATCTCAATTTTAACATTAAAGCTGACAGCTAAAGGGAGGCCCAGACTGCAATATTGAGCTGAGTGGCTTTCCAGCTCTATTTGTGGGCCAGGAGGAGCAGAAAAGGCTCAAATGTTTCCCTGTACTTCCCTACCATCAGTTATTTCTATAGCATCATTGACCATACTGCCTCATAATCAGGTTCTTCCAATGATTCTTATTCTTCCAACAGCCTGTGATCAACCTAGGGTGGATGGTGGCTCACTGGTTAGCACTGGTGCATCACAGCACCAGGGTCCCAGATTCGATTCCAGCATTGGGTGACTGTCTGTGTGGAGTTTGCACATTCTCCCCATGTCTGCATGGGTTTCCTCCCATAGTCCAAAGATGTGCAGGTCAGGTGTGAATTGGCCATGCTAAATTGCCCATAGTGTTAGGTGCATTAGTCAGAGGGAAATGGGTCTGGCTGGGTTACTCTTCGGAGGGCCGGTGTGGACTTGTTGGGCCAAAGGGCCTGTTTCCACACTGTAGGGAATCTAATCTATTTCCTCCCAAAAGTAGACAATTGCATAATCACTGACCCACTCCCTTGAGCCACCCAATCTCTATCTCCATCCATCTGCAATGCCCTGTCTGCAGTGAGCTTACAAATTAATTTCTAACATTATCCCTCTGACAGCTGTTAAGCCAACTGGTCTTAATATCCTACTTTCTGTCACCTTCCTCTTTTTTAAAAAAGGGCTTACATTAGCTATTTTTCAATCTAAAGAAATCTTCCCTAAATCTAACTAGTTTTAGAAAATTAAAATCAATTCATCAACTATCTCACTTGCTACTTCTTTTATATTCCTAAGATGAAATCCATCAGGAACTGAGGACTTGTCAACTTACAGTTCCAATATTTAACTGAGTACCACTTCCCTTCCTGAGGCTGGAATTGAACTTGGAACCCTCATGCAGCTTCAGCAGTACATTTCTACTCTGTATCCTAGCCCTTTTGAAATAAATGCTAAAATTGCAATAGCCCTTCTAACTCCCAACTGAACCTACAAGTTAACCTTAAGAGAATTCTGAACTAGGACTCCCATGTCCCTTTGTCAGATCTCTGAAACCATTCCTTGTTCATAAAATAGTGTTCGTCTCTATTCTTCCTACCAAAGAGCATAACCCCACACTCTCCCATATTGTACTTCTTCTGCTACTTCTTTGCCCACTCTCCTAACCTGTTCAAGTCCTTCTGCAGCCTCCCAACTTCCTCAAAATTACCTGTCCCTCTACCCCTACCTTAAATACAGGTGGAGTGCCGGAGGACTGGAAGGTTGCTCATGTTGTCCCCCCGTACAAGAAGGGTAGTAGGGATTTTCCGGGTAACTACAGACCAGTGAGCCTGACGTTGGTGGTGGGGAAGTTGCTGGAGAGGGTACTGAGAGATAGGATCTATTTATATTTAGAAAAGAATGAGTTTATCAGTGATAGGCAACATGGTTTTGTGCGTAGGAGATCGTGCCTTACCAACGTAATAGAGTTCTTCGAGGAAGTGACCAAGTTGATAGGTGAAGGAAGGGCTGTTGATGTCAAATACATGGACTTTAGTCAGGTGTTTGATAAGGTTCCCCATGGTAGACTAATGGAAAAAGTGAAGTCACATGGTGTGCAGGGTGTTCTAGCTAGGTGGATAAAGAACTGGTTGAGCAACTGGAGACAGAAAGTAGTAGTTGAAAGGAGTTTCTCGAAGTGGAGAAAGGTGATCAATGGTGTTCCACAGGGGTCAGTATTGGGGGAAAAGCCTTGGGAAAAGTTGATGAGCAGAGAGATCTGGGAGTGCAGGTCCATTGTACCCTGAAAGTTGCTGCACAGCTGGATAGAGTGGTCAAGAAGGCAGATAGTATACTTGCCTTCATTGGATGGGGTATTGAGTATAAGAGCTGACAAGTCATGTTAAAATTGTACAAGACATTGGTTCGGCCGCACTTAGAATATTGTGCATAGTTCTAGTCGCCACATTACCAAAAGGATGTGGACGCTTTGGAGAGGGTGCAAAGAAGGTTTACGAGGATGTTGCCTGGTATGGAAGGTGCTAGCTATGAAGAGAGGTTTGAGTAGGTTAGGTTTATTTTCACTAGAAAAAAGGTGATTGAGGGGGAACCTGATTGAGGTTTACAAAATCATGAAGGGTATAGACAGGGTGGATAGAGACAAGCTTTTTCCCAGAGTGAAGGATTCAATAATGAGAGATCATGCTTTCAAGGTGAGAGATGGACAGTTTAAGGGGGATGCACGTGGTAAGTACTTCATACAGAGGGTGGTGGGCGTTTGGAACACGTTGCCAGCAGAGGTGGTAGAGGCAGGCACGGTAGATTCATTTAAGATGCGTCTGGACAGATGCATGAGTAGGTGGGGAGTAGAGGGATACAAATGCTTAGGAATTGATCGACAGGTTTAGACAGTACATTTGGATCAGCTCAGGCTTGGAGGGCCGAAGGGCCTGTTCGTGGGCTGTAAATTTTCTTTGTTCTTTGTTCTATCTTCATGTCATCTGTGAAATTGACAAAAGACCTGAGGCCATTGTTGCCCAGATTGTTATTGTATACCAGAAATAGTTATGGTCCCAGCAGTGACATCTGAGAAATTCCACTAGCCACTGGTTGCCATCTTGAAAAAGACCCCTTATGTATGCCCTGTGCCTTCCTCCAGTCAGCAAATCCTCTATTTATGCTAATTCTTTGCCCCTAACACCATGGACTCTGATCTTATTTAGCATCCTCCTGTGCGACACCTTGTCAAAGGCTTTCTGGAAATCTCAGGGAGTCAAATTCACAGTGCACACCATCAGCAATGTACTAAGTCACCAGGTACCCCACCCCAGAACCTCCATGTCACCTTTTACCTTGCATTACCCTAATAGCCCATTTCCGCATGGTTGTTGGAGATGAACAACATGAATGTGCCTGCCTGGCCCCTGAACTTTGATATTACACCTTCATGATGCCCACTATGGTCTGTAATGATTCCCCCTGTGGAGGCTAAAATAACCCCACAGGGACTGATATCCATCACCAAGTCACCTTTTATTCACACATGAACGAACCTTGAGTTTAGTACTGCCTCATTCAGAGTAAGCTCTCAGAGTGACAGGATCTCTGAGACTCTTTTGATCTCGGCAAAAGTGAGGACTGCAGATGCTGAAGATTAGAGTCGGGAGTGTGGTGCTGGAAAAGCACAGCAGGTCAGGCAGCATCCGAAGAACAGGGAAATCAATATTTTGAGCAAAAGCCCTTCTGATTGGACCAGATTAACAGCCCCAATCAGGGAACTCATATTCTGTGAGGTCCAGCTGGCTGACCTTGTTACAATCACCTCACAGGCTGTGGTGTTGGTCACTGCAAAACCCCTTCCCCTAGCCTAACATACTTCCTGCTGTTCTGCCTTACCCCCATACCAAGATTTTCCTTCCCCCTCCGGAAGAAACCATATGACAAGATCCTGATCACTGTCTTTGCAGCTCCCCGGTTCTAGACATACCAACATTTAAAAAAAACATTGAACAAGAAAAAATTATTATTTCTGAATGTGGAGTGTTCTGCTAATGAAGGTGAAGGTGTCCACAGGCTCCAGTCTTCTTGCAATTTCATTGACAACAGTATTATTAAGAACTAAGGAACAGAATGAAGTCTTCGTCTTGTTCCAAGTGTAGGACTGAGGAACATGGTAGGTAGATTTTTATGAACGGGAAGGAACATGTCTACCACTTGAGACTCTTTGATCATAATTTCCCTTTCTAGAATTGCCAGGTAATGACCAAGGAAGTGTCCTTTAAGTGCTTGGTGTTGTGTTTCTTCTTCTTTGATGGAAGTACATTTTCTTTTCTTTGGGTTGTTATGTATGCAGGAAATGCTGAGATTCTTCACACAGGGCTGGGAGATTTTCCAGATGAGCTTGGCTTTGGTCCTGGAGTGCCTGTGGCTTTGCTATGAAACAGATAGGCTTGTGCCACCAAGAAGAACATAGTTGTAATATAAAACATTACCACTGAATTAAAGTATAAGGGAATGCTTACTGGCTAAATGCCACAAGTAAACTAACTTATTCCAGTGAATACTAGTGTTAATCTTATCTATGCTCAGCACAAGCTCAACATAAGAATTAATTTGAATTTGACAGTGGCTTTGCCCATGTCTAATACTGACTGGACCATCGTGTTTTATTTCATTTATTTTCTTCTTTCCCTTCAATACTGACTCTTGTTCTTTATCTAATATTATCACTCAAATATCATCAGAAATGGCTCCTTGCTTGTTAAAGAACTTATCTGTCAGAAGTTTTCATTCATGAATCCTCACTTTTGGGCTTTATGGATCTTTTACAGTCAGTGCAGGACTTGGAGATTTAAAACTACAGTTTGGCTCAGTACAAGCAACATTTTTCATTTGTGGTTTACATGCGAGCACTCCAGACTGTCTGAAATAACAGTTATTCCTTGAAGTAGGTTTGATATAATTTAGTAGCATAGATATCACCTTTGCTTATAGACAGCTTATATCTGTAAGCTATTGTGCTGTAGCTGGCAGAAATCTATAACAGATTGTCTTGTGAAGTGGACATGATAAAAAGGACTACTTTGAAATATCTAGATGAATTATCTAATCATCAAGTACTGCTGGAGTGGATGTTCCTGAAACTATTCCCATCTTCATCCATTTTTACTGTGTCATATGATGGCCATTTATATGGCCAATCTAATTTATGAAAGAAAGTACCATGTAGTTGTAGAAAACCAAAGTAGTGCTAAAAAAAGGTCACCCTGTTTATGCGTAGAGACAAAGTGGAAAAATAGATTTGCAAATGCAAGGTGGGGCTGTGAGAGTGCAAATGGTGGATGGAGGTGAGGGTAAAGGTGATAGGTCGGAGGCGAGGGTGAGAAGGAAGATTGACAGATGGGACAGGTCATGAGGACGGTGCTGAGCTGGAAGGTTGGAACTGGGGTAAGGTGGGGGAGGGGAAATAAGGAAACTGGTGAAATCCACATTGATGCCATGGGGGGGGGTGTGGGGGGTCCCGAGACAGAAGATGAGGCGTTCTTCCTCCAGGCCTCGGGTGGTGAGGGAGTGGCAATGGAGGAGGCCCAGGACCTGCATGTCCTCAGCAGAATGGGAGGGGGAGTTGAAGTGTTTGGCCACAGGGGAGTGAGGTTGGTTGGTGCAGGTGTCCTGGACATGTTCTGTGAAGCTTTCTGCGAGTAAGCGTCCCATCTGCCCAGTGTAGAGGAGACCTCATCGGGAGCAACGGATACAGTAAATGGCATGTGTAGTAGTGCAGGTGAAATTTTGATGGATGTGGAAGGCTCCTTTGGGGCCTTGGACAGAGGTGAGATCCACGCCCCCTAATAACCCACCCTCCCGTCCCGGCACTTTCGCCTGCCACCGCAGGAATTGAAAAACCTGTGCCCACACGTTCCCCCCCTCACCTGAGTCACTTCACCTGACAAAGGGGCAGCACTCCGAACACTTGTGATATTCAAATAAGCCTGTGAGACTATCACCTGATGTAGTGTGGCTTCTGACTTCCAAAAATGAGGAATTTGAACCTCAGCGAAAAGATAAGATCCTTAAAATATTCCTAGTGGTACGAACTCTGTTTAAAAAAAACTTCCAATTCAGTCAGTGATGGCCTCAGCAGTCACAGTCTTAAAAAATAAAAACCGAGAATCAAATTTGAAGAAGCTGAATTAAGTTAATTTGCACTTCTTTACATTTGTATTTTTTTAGCTGAATCTCCCCTTATCTCCCTTATTCCTGTTCCAGACTTCCCCTTTCCACACATCACTCTGAGGGGAAAGTGTGGATTGGAAATCTAATCCAGGTCTTTGGCAATGTTGCTCTGAACCTGGAGGTTTGAAGGAGTGGCCTGGGGAGGATGACTGTTTCCTCCATTCTTTCATGTGGAAGATCACAGAACTAAACTTTCCTCCTTGTTGCAGTGGTGCAACATGTTGGACTCTTAACAGTCTGCAGCATCTCACCTCTAATTGATTCTTAAATGACATCCAGATGGTGAGTCTCCAGTTTTAAGTAAATCAGAGGCATTGCCATAATTCTGGCTAGAAACCATTGTGGAGTGCAAAACGTTATTCAAGCTATTTTATGGTGATAACACAGTGTATTCTAATCTGCAGAACTAACTATGTTCAACACCTTTGATCTTCCAATTTATTTTTATTTAAGTGAGCATGTTTTACAGCTGGAAACAATATTAATGATTATTATGGATTTATAAGAAAACATTTGTACTTCATCTACAATTCTTGCTGTCAGAAAGAAGTCACACTGCATGCAGCCTTGTTTAGCAGAATTTATTATTTTCAGTTCTGCTTACATGTTGTCAGTACTATTAATGGGTGTGCAGCTCACTCTTCATGCCCACTCAAGACTCAGGGCACAACCTCAGTATTATGTTTAATTACAAGGTCAAGTTGGCTAACAGTTGTTTATTTCCTCAGAAGTAAATGGCCAAAAAAAACAAGTTTGTGAGGTTTTTTTTTTACTGGCAATTTTCTTTTCTTTCTTGGCTGACTGAAGTTGAGGTACAGCTTCATGGATATCAAATCAACTTCAGTGGTGGTGATGCACTAAAGATCTCTCAAGGACTCTGACTTGCTGTCACAACATGTACTTTTATGTGCATATTGTGGTCTATAATTATGAATAGTGTTGAGCCCAAAGCTTTCTTTTCATCATATGGCTGACCAGGTATCTCCCCTGCTTTTACCCCATGCCTTTGAGGTGAGTCGGAAGGATTTGAAGGTTTATATTTAGGCTTTACAGCAGCACTTTGGGCACATCTGTTTGGTTTTAAAATATTGATATGGGACTTAAACCATCTCATGACTGACCAGGCTCTGTGTGAGGGTCTCCAATTATTTGTGACAGCAGATGGGTCACACCAAACGATTACGCTGTCAGATGAGGAGGAACGAACTAGCTGCACTTCCTAATTCATTTATGCCCTCAGTAATGGCAACCCCAGTGATCTCTGACAAGCCTATTGAGGAGAGGGAGACCAAACAGCTGCAGGAGAAAGCATTTTCCCTGACCTTGTGGTCATGTGATCCACGGCAGCCCAAGCCCAGCCTGTGAAGGCTGAGGTGACAATGCAAACAGAAGACCTACTGGGCTCTGCTTATCTGGAAGACCCCATGGGGATATTAAATAGAAGGTCCTTGGTAGCAATCTAACAATCTGATCCAGTGTTAAAAACACCAGCTCATGGTGAAGCTGAATGCTGAAGCAATCACTCAGTGCTACTATTTTTAAAATGAGGTGGTGATGAGGAAATGGAGATACCCCTCACAGAAATGCAAACAAGGAGTAGAAAGTTATCCATTAGTTAATGGTCCCATCAATGTATCATAGGGAACTATTAAAACGAGTGTACTAACTTCTGATAGCTAGGCATATGGTTACATGCAAAACCCAGGCACACACCTGTTAACAGTTTTACTGCCACAGCTCCATATGGTTAAAGTAAGATTTTGCAGAATTTGCCATGTCTGTTAGGTTGTGGAAAACCCCAACCTGCAATAAAATCTGCACCTATGATTCCCATGTCAGCTTTTGCATAACCGTTCAGATTCATAGGGCCCCTACCTAAAACGTAAGGGGACAACCTGTATATCCATACCATCATGAACTTGGCTACCCATCTCACAGAGGCTGGTCACTAAGAAACACATCCACTAAAACAATGGTGAGGGAATTGACACAATTCCTCACTCCGTATGGTCGTCCTCGATATCCAATTAGATCAAGGCTCAAATTTCATTTCCAATATATTCCTGGAAATAATGGGTATCCTGAGTGTGACCTATTAGAAGTCTTCAGTGTATTACCCCTGTAGTCAAAGGGATAATAGAACAGTACCATCAGACTATAAACACAATGATCAGATCTGGGATAAAGGACTAGATTTCTTTCCGTTCACCACTGGAGACTTCCCCAAAAGGTTCTCTGGTCTTGTTCCACTTGAAAATGTGAGGCCCTCTGAAACTAATCACGGAGAGGTTTTTAGAAAATGAGGCAGAAAGCTAGGTCTGGAAGCATCTGTGAAGAGAGAGATGAAGTGAATCTTAAGGGTCTGAGTGACATGGGCTATAACACAATGTGTGGCCGAGTCAGTGAAGCCTGTCTTGACTTCAAGGTCATCTCATTCCATCTTCTTCCCTTTTCAACTGTGGCATGACAAAATTCTCGCCAGCCAGCAGAGAGTTGCTAAATAATAGGGGCTATCATTTGTTGAAGGCTTTGTTGATGGTTCAACTCTCCTCATTAATATACATCCTCCCATCTTTCCAAACTTGCCCAAAAACCTCGATGTTGAGAAAACCATGGAAATCCAGCGAGGGTGCCTGTGCATCAGCTTGCCACTTGCTCTGGGCAATCTCCCTCCATGTTGGAGACCGGGCACCAACATCACAGGGCATGCTCCACAGTCACTGACCACATGCACCTCCTGTCCACTGACACTAGCATTCAACATGTGCCAGCCACTAAGAATTGTCTTCGCATATCTCCAGTCCACCTACAGGACACTTCTGTACATCAATGCTACACCTTGGGCTGCACTGGTAACTCTTTGTGTACTGCTGCAGCAAGGACACTGTGTCCTCAGGGGTACACACCCAGCTCATGGACTGGAAGAAAATGAGGACTGCAGATGCTGGAGATCAGAGTCAAGAATGTGGTGCTGGAATAGCAAAGCAAGTCAGGCAGCATGTGAGGAGCAGGAGTAGCGATGTTTTGGGCATAAGCCCTTCCTGATGAAAGGTTTATGCCCGAAACGTCAATTCTTCTGCTCTTAGGATCCTGCCTGACCTGCTGTGCTTTTCCAGCTCACGGGCTGGACCAGGCTGTATCTCCAAGAAGGTCATTGCGCTCACTCACACAATCTGAGCCTATCTGGATTCTGAAGCATCCCTGCCTTGCCTTTTTATACCTTAACCCCTCAGGCAGATTTACCAGGCTCATACTATTGCTAAATTGCTATCCCATTTAGCTTAGGCACAAAGTCAGGAAGCTTGTCAAGGTTGTTGATAAACCTCAGTCAAATCAAGGGAGGGTAGTTTTCATTTAGTGTTTCCCACACACTAAGTCAACAGCAACCTCCAATACCAGTCCTGGCCTTGCTCGGGCAGTCAGAATCAGCGTGCTCTCCTTGAGGGGTGAGGAGCTGAAAGACAGACAACACCCACCTATATTGAATCATTTTGTTCTTTGAGGCTGTTTTCCTCCTGGAATGAGAGAGAGAAGGCAAGGAATAAGAGAGATGTCAGTGGTGGGCACAGCTTTTGTGTTGGTCAAGATGGGGAGCTGTTCTGAGTGAATGAGTAGGCAATGCAGATGGCACACACAGTTAGTGGTATTGGGGAATGGGATGGGTGTCAGTGAGTGAGGGAAGCTGTTGTGGACAGTTGGTAGAGCATGATCCTTGGTGAGGGGGTGGGGGGATTGAGTACAGTAACAGAAAAGGTGAGGGTGAGGTATCAAACAGAAAATGGTGGAGTGAAGCAGGGCATATAATCATTTTCTTACAGCACTGGGCATTCCTCCAGTTGGCTGAGACTTATTTTAACCTGCATGGAAACTTTGGACTAGGCTGGCATGGTTTGCTCCTCCCCAGCTGGTCCAGGGAGTGGGACAAGCCCTACGTTGGTACCAATTGGCGTGAAGTTAGGAGATGGAGGGTGGTGGTGGAGGAATTCTTTTTGGTTTGGAGGCCTGTGACCATTAGTGTGCTGCAAGAATTGGTGCTGGGTCCCCTGCTTATCATTTATATACATGATTTGGATATGAATATGGGAGGAATGGTTAATAAGTTTGCAGATGACATCAAAATAGATGGTGTAGTGGACAGTGAAGAAGGTTATTTCAAAGTACAATGGGACCTTGATCAGATGGGCCGATGGGCCAAGGAATTGTAGATGAAGTTTAATTTAGATAAATGTGAGGTGTTGCATTTGGGTAAGGCAAACCAGTGCAGGACTAATACAAAAGAACAAAAGAGAAGTACAGCATAGGAACAGGTCCATTGGCCCCCCCAAGCTTGTACCGATCATGCTTGTACCTAACTAAGATAAAAAACAAGCCTGCTGCCCTTATTTAGTCCGTATCCCTCTATTCCCTCCCTATTCATGTAACCATGGAGATGCCTCTTAAGCGTCACCAATGTGCCTGCTTCCACCACCTCCTCTGACAGTGCATTCCAGGCTCCCACCACTTTCTGTGTGAAAAACTTCCCTTGCATCTTGAACATGTACCCCCTTTTAATTGAAACTTCAACCCTGGGGAAAAGCCTCTGACTACCCATCCTATCTATGCCTCCCATGATTTTGTAGACCTCTATCAGGTCTCCTCTCAGCCACTCTCTTCCCAGTGAAAACAAACACAGTCTTTTTAACCTTTCCTCATGGCTAATGCTCTTGAGAACAGGCGATGCCTGCTGAACCTTCTATATGTTAATGTTCTGAAGGATTCTGCTGTTGACAGTATAATTCGCACTGAAATTTGATCTCCAAAATGCATCAATGGCATTTAACTGGATTAAACTCCATGTAGTTCATGGTAGGGCCCTGGGGAGTGTTGCTGAACAAAGAGACTTTGGGGTACAGGTACATTGTTCCTTGAAAGCAGAGTTGCAGGTAGGCAGGGTGGCGAATAAGATATGTGGTATGCTTGCCTTCATTGGTCAGTGCATTGAGTAGGGACATCATGTTGTGGCTGTACAGGACATTGGTCAGCCCACTTTTGGAATACTGTGTTCAATGCTGGTCACCCTGTTAAAGTAAAGATGTTATTAAACTTGAAAGGGCTTAGAAAAGATTTACAAGGATGTTTCTGGGATTGGAGGTTTGAGCTATGGGGAGAGGCTGAATAGACTGGGGCTTTTTTCCCTGAAGTGTTGGAGGCTGAAGGGTGACCTTATACAGGTGAACAGCCAAGGTGTTTTTCCCAGAGTAGTGGAGTCTGAAACTAGAGGGAATAGGTTTAAGGTGAGAAAGGACAGATTTAAAAGAGACCTGAGGGGCAAGCGTTTCATGTAGAGGGGCAGCACAGTAGTTAGCTCTGCTGCCTCACAGTGCCAGGAATCTGATTCAATTCCACCTCGGGTGACTGTCTGTGTGGAGTTTGCACATTCTCCTCGAGTATCTGTGGGTTTTCTCCAATTGCTCCGGTTTCCTCCCACAGTCCAAAGATGTGTCTGTTAGGTTGATTGGCCATGCTAAATTGTCCATAGTGTCTAGAGATGTACTGTCTAGATGAGTTAGTCATGGAAAATGTAGAGTTACAGAGATGGAGTGGTTCTGGGAGAGATGCTCTTTGGAGAATCAGTGTGGACTTGATTGGCTGAAAGGCCTGATTCCACACTGTAGGGTCTCTATGATTCTAGTGGTACTTTTATGGAATGAACTGCCAGAAGAGGTGGTGATGGCAGATACAATTACAACATTTAAAAGGTATCTGGATGAATACATGAATAGGAAAGATTTAGAGGGACATGGGCCAAATGGTGGCAAATGGGACTAGATGAGTTTAGGATATCTGGTTAGCGCAAATGAATTGGACCAAAGGGTCTGTTTCCGTGCTGTATAACTCTATGAATAATAATGATATTACAAAAGGAGGAGGATAGGGCTTTTGTGGGACAGTGGTAATATCCCTACCTCTGAACTAGGCAGCCTGGGTTGAAGTTCCACTCTCCCAGAGGTGTGTCTTAATATACCTGTAGAATAGAAGGAAGAAGACACTTGTGGTGCGGTAGTGGTATATCTAACTCTGAGCCAAAAGACCCAGGTTTAAGTCCCACTTGTGTGTAATAACATCTTCAAACAGGTTAATTAGAAAATATCCAGAAGAGAAGGGCTATTGTGGTAAGTGGTAATATTCCTTCTTCTGAGCCAGAAGGTCTCAGTTAAAGACCCATCTATTCTAGAGAAAAGAGCTGACGTTTCAAGCTTTGACAAAGGGTCAGTTAGACTCAAAGCGTCAGCTCTTTTCTCTCCTTACAGATGCTGCCAGACTTGCTAAGATTTTCCAGCATTTTCTCTTTTTTGGTGTCAGATTCCAGCATCCTCAGTAATTTGCTTTCATCTATTCTAGAGGTGCATTACGATATATCTGAATGGGTTAATTCAAAATAGGAACTGTGGAGGTGCAGTGGTAGTGCCCCTACCTCTAGGTCAGGAACTTGGGTTCAAGTTCCACATTCAGAGGTGTGGAATACTAACTCTGAACTAGTTGATTAAAAATTACCTTGAACAGAAGGGAGAAGTCTCGACGTTAGACTGGTAGGATATTTCTGAGAATGACTGCTAAGAGTTTGGCCTGAGAAGATTTGGATAATCTCCTGAACAACAATGAAGTGAAAAGCAACCAAATGTACCTGGGCCCGAAATGTTCTGTGAGGAGGCTACACGTTAGTGCTGCTATTAGTGTGAGGTTAATCATTAATGACCCAGTTCAGTGGTCTGCATGTCATAACCAAGCAGCTCCGGGAAGTAAATGATCTGATTGAGACCCAGATTAGGGGAGGAAAACAGATCACCATGGAGGCAGGGACAAAGAGGTAATACTCTATCCCATTGCCAATAACTTAACCAATAAAAGTTACATTGGTGATGAATTGGAAAGGGAAGTGGGTGACACCCACATTGAACCCCCATCTACCAACCTAACCAACACAACCATTAGCAAACTTACACTTCTTATTGTCTCACTTATGTGCAGAACATTAAGTGGATTCAATGAAGCTGCTCAATCCATTTTACAGTGTTTGCAGAGAAAAGATTATCTTCACTCTCTATGATGTGGATTTGACTCAGTCTCCTTCCATAAGACAATATCCTTACCAATTCAGTTTGGGAAAACTGGCCCAGATTCAGGAGGAGATATGCTGGAGTATCAAACCAATAGAGCAAATTACCAATGCCTGGAGCTCCCATTTGTGTGCATGCCAAACTGGCTGGCTCCATAGGGCTTTGCATTGATCAGTAAAAGATTGAAGCTGTGACCAGATCCTCCCTAATACCCGACTGGAGGAATGCACAGTTAAGGTAGGCAAAACCACCGAAACCATCAAACAAAATTTATACAAGGGCTATTGTTTCCCCTGACTGAATGGCCATCTCAAACAGCAACTGCACTGCTGACAGACCTAATATAGAGAAAAAACTCAGAAATGCCAAACTGTATTTTTTTAAAAAGCAGAAGTCCATTTCAACAAGTGAACCTGTGCTTGTAACTCCAAACTCGAGGAGCAGGTAGACCCCTTCCACAGGCAAAACTAGGTACAACTCCCATGGTTACTGGTCCCAACACAATGTCACGTTCCTGATGTAGCTGGTAAAGGGGTATGGTGATGAACCCTTCACCAATCTCTTTCATCAGCGTCATGGTATTGTGGCATCTCTGGTGGGAATGTCATGCCATTTCCCAGCAATAGTGTTTGTTCGGCCCTGGCATTCCTCAGCATCATAATTGGCTTGTCCGGGGAAATGTGACCACCCTCCTATTAGATACAAAATCCAGTAACTCTCAGAGATTTATCTAACCTCATCTGTACTCTCAGGAGGGCCTTTCTATGGATTGATAGCTGCAGTCAGAGCCATAGCCTGGTCTGCTATACTAATAACTCCCATTCTCAGCTCAGGGTGTCCACTTCTAGCAGAGCGCTTTAGGGAACATCTCCGGGACACTCGCACCAATCAACCTCACTACCCTGTGGCCCAACATTGAACTGCCCCTCCCACTCTGCTGAGGACATGCAGGTCCTAGGCCTTCTCCACCGCCACTCCCTCACCACCCGATGCCTGGAGGAAGAACGCCTCATCTTCCGCCTCAGAACACTTCAACCTCAGGGCATCAATGTGGACTTCACCAGTTTCCTCATTTCCCCTCCCCCCACCTTACCCCAGTTCCAACCTTCCAGCTCAGCACCATCCTCATGATCTGTCCTACCTGCCAATCTTCCTTCCTACCTATTCGCTCCACCCTCCTCTCTGACCTATCACCTTTATCCCCACCCCCATCTACCCATTGTACTCTTTGCTACCTTCTTCCCAGCCCCACACCCTCCCATTTATCTCTGTACCCTGGAGGCTCCCTGCCTTCAGTCCTGATGAAGGGCTTTTGCCTGAAACATCAATTTTCCTGCACCTCGGATGCTGGCTGACTGGCTGTGCTTTTCCGGCATCACTCTAATCTAGACTCTGATCTCCAGCATCTGTAGTCCTCACTTTTGCCTGGATCTAGTCACAATCCGTGCCTCAAAATGTATTCTTATTGGAAAGAGGTTAGAGTTTTTGAACTTCTCAAGAAGAATTATTTTAGTTTTTTTATTTGCAAATGTCTTCTGTCTGAAGCAACTGTATCCACTGGCCAAAAGTACGCTGCTTATACCTTTCAAGTTCCAAGTGCATCTGAGAATACTGAACTTTTGAGGGAACACCTCCCATGCTAACTGGTACCCACTTAATGCAGCCTTTTTTACTGCCATGTAATCAGTGGCACTTCCTCAGACAAGTTGGGGTAAACCTTGTGCTTACCCCGAGAGTTTACACTGCAGTAAAAAAGTCCAATGGGCCACTTTAACTGCTGTGGAGAGCTCAAAACTGAGAAAGGTAGCTTCCACCTCAGCCTCCTCAAACCTCAGAATTAAATGAGCAAGCTGAGTTGCCTCCATCCTCAAGTATGAGCCAGTGATGTGTTCATGGGACACAGCAAGATTTCTGTTCCTCAGCTTCAGCTGGCTTAGTTCAAGCTTCTTTTTCTGCAGTATTTTTTTCTGATAGTTTTTGTCTACTCTCCTCTTTGCTCTCTTTCCTATCTCTCTCTGTCTCTCCTCTCTCTCCATCTTTCTCACACACACACATTCTTTCTCTTTTTCTTGAAATTCTAATTTCTGTTTTTGCAATTTTATTCTCTCTACCGCTATGCTATCTATTTCACCAGTTTCCACTGGGAAGTTGTTGGCCGTGTCCTTTAACATTTTGAGTATTGTGTCTTTTAGGCAAAATTCTAATCCTAAGTGCCTCACTAAAACTTTATTTGAGTGGCAGATCGTTTAGATCATAGAATCTATACCATGTGGGAACAACCCATTCAGCCCATCAAGTCCATACCGATCCTGCATTTTCTATGAATGATCCACCTAGTCTGCACATCCCTGGAAACTATGTGCAATTTAGCAGAGCCAATCCACCTCACTGCCTAAACCCAATCTTTTGACTGTGGGAAGAAACCAGAGCACCCAGTGGGGACCCACACAGACATGGCAGAATGTGCAAACTCCACATAGACAGTTGCCTGAGGGTGGAATTGAACCCAGGTCCCTGGTGCTGTGAGGCAGCAGTGCTCACCAATAAGCCATTGTACTTTATAGACCCTCAAAAGTAGCTTCCTCCTAATTCTGCTGGAAATGAACTAGCTTTACTTCTTTATTCACCCATTATTTACTTGCAACAAGGTGTATTTGAAAAGAATTTAGCAGAAAATGGCTTTTTTTAACCCCTGTCCTTGTGTATTTTCAAAGGAAGAAAAGACAAACATGTCTGCAGTTTTCACCATAATCCCTTCCCTCATGAATATCTCCATCTCAGAACATAATTGACTTATGTTTTAAAACGAGCTATTTCAAGGAGCATTCTTGAATTAACAAAGAGCATGATTTTATTTATTTATGAATGCAAGAAGAACTCACAATTCAAAACATACATACATAAATTAATAACAAAATGAGTCCAAAAATATAAATGTTTTTAATAAAAATTATATTGATCACTCTCTGTATTAATTGTGAAGAGTAGATAAGATGACATTATGGTTTTTATTGGGCAGTAATGGTAGTATTGATGTTGGCAGTTGTATAAACACATTTTGAGATTTTTCTTTTTGGAGGTAGATGGAAGTTCATCTGTCCTACTTCCTTTTAAACAGGTGTGCAACACTTGAGTTGAGAGGATTTTTACCGACATTGCCGTGGTAATAAAGGAATAGGTCTTTGACTGTGACTATCACAGCACTTAATAATTGATACTAAGCTGGTATAGTCACACTAGTCCACTCCAGTTGTGTTGAAATTGACTTTTTAACCCCTGTCTTTGTGTATTTTACAGTGAAAATGACAAAATGGGACATGATCCATTGGGGTTGACTTGTTGTTGCGTAGAACACCATCAGCCCCCTTAGTATCTTTTTAGTCATAACAGATAATTCAGTCTGTTCAAAGTTTCTTTGACACTTTTAAGATTTACAACCTATCAGAATCTCTCACAACAGCCACTTAATTTACATTGGCAGCCATTTTGGCTGTATTAATTCTGCCTTTAAAAACACAGTTTGGAATTGCAAATTAAAAATATTCACAGTTTTTTCTAGTATTTCTTGTGGAATAGGAGACTTCATACAATGGCTGTTACAGCATTAAGTAGCCAAATAAAGAGAAAAGGAAGGTATAAGAAAGGTCACAACAATCACTACGATCACCGAGTCACAATATTCCATTCAGTCAACATCAATGAAGTATATGAGACCATCTGTATCCTATTATCAATGCAATGCTCAGAAAATAGGAATTTTGTTTCTATAAAGAATGACAACTAACTTTCAGATCAAGGTAGGCAAAGGGAAAATGATCATCCTGACATCATGGGCGGCACGGTGGCACAGTGGTTAACACTGCTGCCTCACAGCACCAGAGACCCGGGTTCAATTCCCGACTGACTGTGTGGAGTTTGCACATTCTCCCCGTGTCTGCGTGGGTTTCCTCCGGGTGCTCCGGTTTCCTCCCACAGTCCAAAGATGTGCAGGTCAGGTGAATTGGCCATGCTAAATTGCCCGTAGTGTTAGGTAAAGGGGTAAATGTAGGGGAATGGGTGGGTTGCACTTCGGCGGGTCGGTGTGGACTTGTTGGGCCGAAGGGCCTGTTTCCACACTGTAAGTAAGTAATCTAATCTAATCTAATCATGAGAAGCTGTCCCATGGTCATTTACTGAAAGGATTCAAATGCGTGATTGTTACAGGATAAACAGCCAGCTGCTAGAAATCAGGGATATCAACAAATGCTCAGGATCAAAGGGCATTCCTTGTAAGTCATTGTAGCCAGTGGTCCTCGTTAGGGATCTGTCGTCATCAGATGGGACGTAAAGCAGAAGAGAATAAGGCAAGATACAAGGAGGAGTTCCCAACAATTCAGCTAGAAAACAGGATTATAACATGATCAACATATTCTATGTCAACAGTTTGTCATCCTCCGATATCAGTGAACCTTTATATACTCTTTATTTATCTAATTAACTCATGTATCATATCTAAACTACTGCTTCTTAACAATAATCCATCTGGAAACTCCTCTTCAATACAACATACAAATCGCGAACCTTATATGTGAGCCTGTACCTTGTTGCCAAGGTGTTCAATCATAGCTGTGTAAGAGTGAGTTCAACTATAAGGGTTTAATATTTAAATAGGAACTTCTATACTTACAGTAAAAAAGAACAGATTTTGCCATATGAACCTTATACACTATAATTGCAAAGAACAGCAGAAACTCTCCAGAAACACATCATAAGGGAATCATAACGATTAACTGGTTAGGGTTAGAAAGGGAAGGAGGGGGTAACAGAATAATCAGATAAGAGCTGAAGCAAACAGTACACACTAGGATGAGATTAGTGATCCCTGGATTAATGAAGAATCATACCTATGATTGGACACATCACTATTGCATCATTATGTACTGACAAGATTGAAATTTGTGCACAGGATTACAAAAATATAAATTTATGAATTTCTTGTATCCAGCAGTTTTCAATCTAGCTGGCCGAGAGTGGACTGCCCCGGCATACGCTTGAATAAATGATTGAAAACTTATGCTCAGGACTTCATTACGTGGTCAGTCACTAAAAGTAACCACAACAAAAGGAGATGTTCACCAATGATTGTGCAATGTCCAGCACCATTTGTAACTAATAGATATAAAGCAGACCTCGTCCAAATGCAGCAAGACTTGGAAAATATCCAGGCTTGGGCTGAAAAGTGACAAGTAACCCTCACGCCTCACAAATTCAAGGCAATGACCATCCCCAGTAAGAGACAATCTAACCACCCCACCTTGACATTCAATGACAATACTATCACATGATCCCTCATTATTAACATCTGGAGAATTACCATTGACCATAAACTGAATTGAGCTGGTCATATAAACAAAATGAGTACAAGAGCAGGGCAGAAGCTAGGAATACTGCAGCAAGCAACTCATCCTAAAGCCTGTCCACTATCCACAATACACAGCTCTCTAGTTGCCTGGATGAGTCAGCTTCAACAACACTTAAGAGGCTTGACACCATCCAGGATGAAGCAGCCCACAAAGAAACCACATGTCCACTCCCTCCACCACCAACATTCAGTAGCAGCTGTGTGAACCATCTCCAAGATGCACTACAGAAATTTGTAAAGGCTCATTAGATAGCACCTTTCAAACCCATGACTACTACACTCCAGAAGAAAGGCAGCAGAAACATGGGAATACCATCACCTGTAAATTCCCCTCCAAGCAACTCACCAGGCTGACTTTAAAACATATCGCTGTTCATTTAGTGTCGCTGGGTTAAAATCCAGGAACTCCCTCCCTAACTGCATTGTGGGACAATGTACAGCACACTGTTAGAATATTGCACGCAATTTGGTCTCCTTCCTATCAGAAGGATGTTGTGAAACTTGAAAGGGTTCAGAAAAGATTTACAAGGATGTTGCCAGGGTTGGATGATTTGAGCTATAGGGAGACGCTGTTTTCCTTGGAGCATCAGAGGCTGAGGGGTGACTTTATAAAGGTTTACAACATTATGAGGGGCATGGATAGGATAAATAGACAAAGTCTTTTCCCTGGGGTGGGTGAGTCCAGAACTAAAGGGCATAGGTTTACGGTGAGAGGGGAAAGATATAAAAGAGACCTAATGGGCAATTTTTTCACGCAGAGAGTGGTACGTGTATGGAATGAGCTGCCAGAGGAAGTGGTGGAGGCTGGTACAATTGCAACATTTAAAAGGCATTTGGATGGGTATATGAATAGGAAGAGTTTGGAGGGATATGGGCCAGGTGCTGGCAGGTGGGACTAGATTGGGTTGGGATATCTGGTCAGCATGGAAGGGTCTGGTTCTGTGCTGTACATCTCCATGACTCTATGACTCTCTGACATGGACTGCAGCAATTTAAGAAGGTAGCTTACCATTCACTTCTCAAGTGCAACTAAAAATGGGCAAGAAATGCTGACCCAGCCAGTGACACCCACATCCCTCAAGTGAATAAAAAAAAGTAGGCATCACATCATGGAGCTATGGTACATGGTCCAAATCTGCAGAGATGCTTTACAGACAGAATTATTGGATAACAAATATGACTGCATTTTGTTTTCTTCCTAATTTGAAGGCTAATGTGCATTGATAGAAATTTTACCATTGCTCTTAGATCAGGTCATCGAGCAAACATAGAAACATGGAACTGGAATGGGCCCCCTGCCCACCCACTCCCTGTCAAGAAGGAAAGTCAGCACCCAGTCAACGGATTTAGAAGGAGTCTCCCCATAGCTTAGCGTGCTGTGGTGAAGCCAGATTATGCAGAGTGGGACTTCTACCTTGTAGTGAAACTTTCTGCAAATGGCAGCCAGTCTTACAGTGAAGATTTCAAAGGATTCCAGAAGCAGGTGAGTAAAGAGCATTGGACAGGGAGATGGCTTAACAATCTTAGGAGGAACTCAGGTGTCTAAAAGGGTGGGTTTTAAACAAAGAGAAGTTACTGCCTTGGCAGTGGCAGTTAGGGGTGGGGACCTGCTCCTAATGGCTCGAGATTGTGGTGCTGGAAAAGCACAGCAGGTCAGGCAGCATCTGAGGAGCAGGTAAATCGATGATTCCGGCAAAAGCCCTTCATCAGGAAGCCCTTTAGCTCCTCGGATGCTGCCTGATCTGTTGTGCTTTTCCAGCACCACGCTCTCGACTCTAATCTCCAGCATCTGCAGTCCTCACTTTTGCCTGGCTGCTCCTAATGCTCAAAGGGCACCCACAGAAGATAATACCACCAACTTCCTGTACTTTTAAAAATACTGAAAGAAAAACAGACTGCCTCGTCCTATCCATCTACCCACATGTACTGTATTATGGTGTGAGAAGGGAAGGGTCACTTTAGCTTTTAACAAACTCACTTGACCCTTAATTATTTATTTACACAGGTGGGCTGCCAGTTTCAGTGGATGGGGATTAGAATATTTTTCCCAATGGGCTTTCCAAGTGTCACCTTGGCTTAGTGTAAGCATTCTAGCCCTGGGGGCAGGAGGTTCTGCTTCAAGGTAATTGTTTTAGTCACTGTGCTTGGGTTCAGAAGTTAAACCAAAACTGATTAATTGCATGTCAGGAGATTCAATGGCACCATTTAATTAATAGCAAGATATTCTCCTGTAATCTTGGTCCACATTCATCCCCGAACCAACACCAGAAAAACAGATGAACTGGTCATTTATTTTTGTCAAAGTTGTGAAACTTGCTATGCATAAATTGATAACATGTTTGCCTGCATACCAATGGTGACTGCACTTTACACCTAATTAATTAATTGTGAAAGGCTACATGATAATCTGGGGACATGAAAAACTGGATTTTTAAAACAGGATATATATGAAATTTGAGCACATACAGTTGTTTTGTTGTATTCTGTTTATTATAGCAAAATGGAATGCAATCCTACATTATAAAGAGAAATAGAATCTGTAGCCCAAGCATCTTGAATAACAATGCAAAACAATTGCTTAAAGCTGTTCCATATTACAGAGAAAACATTAGCCAATGTTCAGCAACAACTTCCAATTACAGTATACAGCACCTTTAATGTTGTAAAGGAGCCTAAGGTGCTGACCAGGAGCTTTCTGTGCACATCTTCGTCATTTATTATTTCTGATGTATATATTGCCATTGGCTTAGGTCAAGGTAAAAGAAATGCTTCCAGAAAGATCCTCTATGGATGAGAATCTTTACTAAGCGCCCTTCTCTTTCCATTGTGAACAACTTAGCCACTTCTTTACTGCCTCTGAACCATTTTCCCTGTTACTAACTCCATGACCATGAGTGAGTGATTGCTCAGAGCTCTTACAGTCATGAATGAGACTTTCCAGACATGTAACCCCACTGCTTGCAGACTTCAGTAATTGTTACCAACTCCTCAAAAGCGTCAAACACTTTCAATGAGGCAAATAGAGCCAGTAGAAAGTAATCAGGAACAAACTTTCAAGTTGTTGATAATTCCTGTAAACTGGACTGGTGTGATGTCTGTTTTGAAGCCATATTTTTAATCAACCTATTCAGACATGTTAGGAAACATCTCTGAACAGTGGGACTTAAATCTCGGCCTTCCAGCTTAGAAGTCACAACACTAGCACTCCACTGAAAGAAACCCTCAAACTGCACATTTCCTTCAAGTTGCTAAATTATAGTCAGCTGTTTGTATTTGAAAGGCATTTAACCAGGGCAATGAGCTTGAAACTTAGCTAGGACACATATATGTTATTAATAAAATTATACTTTCTTTGTATTATGTGAAGAAAGAGTATAATCACTTTTAAAAAAGGCCAGGTAACTCTAGGTGTGGAAGTAAAATGTTAATTAACAGACAAATACTGGAACCATTCAATGGATAAAAGATGGTAAAGATCCTTATCATGTGAATGCTATTAGAATCCAGGATAAGACAAAATCAAAAAGACATAGAAATTAAAAAGATTTACTGCTAAACCTTTATTGAAGGAATTTTCTTCAAGATTTAAAAAGGAGCACTGAAAGCAGTATCCAGACAGGATTATAAAACATGACAACTAAATTGATTAGATTAAAGTAATAACTTCATAAACGAATCTTCACTGAATTTGAAGGAATAAAATTAAATGATACAGCAATACTTGAATTTGAGAGGAACATCAACAGAAGGTAACACCCGTATTTGGAAAGCAGGAGGAGGATCTAAATAACATAAATATAATTTATCCTTTCAGAAGTATTAGTGAGCCTCATATTGTCAACTCCAACCCCTCAGGAGAAACGATCTTACTTGCTTGGGCAAAACAAAACTTTACTTTAAATGTTGATAGACATTTTATTCTTAGTCAAAAATCACACAACACCAGGCTATAGTCCAACAGGTTTATTTGGAAGCACTAGCTTTTGGAGAACTGCTCCTTCATCGGGTAACTACATATTTTCTTCTTAACTGTTCTTATGTATTCTTGAAGTAACATCAAACTGGATTCTCTGACTTTTGGTATTACACATTCTAGACACAGTAGCATACTTATCCATTTAAAACGTATTGTTTATAAAGTTCAGTTACTAAAATTACAAAATTAGTAAACCACCTCATTTAAGTTTTTCTTTTAAATTTAAACAAAACCTGATATCTTCCACACTTCCTTTAGTTGGGGGGGGGGGGGGGGTGGAATGTGTTGGTTTTCTAAACAAAGAAATCATAGATTCTTTGAATAACTAGCATAGTTATGACAGAGCTAAAGCTTATTAAAATTAAGCAGGCTCTTTGGGGGAAGGTAACATTCTGTCCCAGCAGCCTCCTCTGTGGGTGTTTATTTAAAGCATTAATACAGGTTGTTCTCCTCCAACATGCTCTTTGTTAACGTGATTTTGCTGTAACGCAATTGGTGAATTGGGGAATGATTTTTTAAAAAATGCAAACCCATTGGCTGTTGTGCAATTCCATTCCCGGTTACCTTAAGTCCATTCTAGATGTTTACTTCAGGTCAAACAAGAGAGATTGGATGATGGAGCATATTTTTTCTGACCTTATTGTTGATATATTTGAGGATGTTTTTAGAAATTATTACAGGAGAAAATATTTGGATTTCAAGATTCTCCTCATTCTGGACAATGCACCAAGCCACCCTCCCACCATTATTAAGCTTTCTGAAAATATCAACATTCTATTTCTACTTCTGAACACAATCTCTCTTATTCAGTCCATGGACCATGATGCAATAGCAGCTTTTAAAGCTTATTATTTAGGGTTGACATTCAGGAAGCTGATTGCAGCTACTGTGGGGGATAATGAGGACAGTGTTCTTTAATTTTGAAGAGTTTTAACATTAAGAACATTATTGACGACATTGTGGAGGCCTGGAGTGATGTCAGTAAGGACTTCTTGCATGTAGTTTGGCAGAAGCTTCTCCCAGATTTTCTTCATGATTTTAAAGGTATTGAACCATCAGAAGAGCTTCCAGCAATCAAAGAACATTGTGTCGCTCTTGCAAAGCAAGTTAGATTTGAAGAAGTAGAGACTGATCCACAACAACTTGTCGCTGTGGGGGAAACTGAAGTTCGAGATGAAGACGATGACATCCCGGAAGCAGAACTTTCCAATTCTCTTTTGTCTTCTATCCTGAGGGTGGCTGAGAAACAGTTGCAGCTCTTAGAAGACAATGACTACGATGCAGACTGCAGCAGGAGAGTAATTTGTGGTGTAAAGTCTTATCTGGCACCTTATGAACAACTTCTTCAAGACAGAAAAAAGATGGCAAAGTAGCGAAAAACTAGACCTTTTTTAAACCAACCCCCAAGAAACAATCTGAGGACAATGAATCACAGCCATCCAGTTCTGGACTAAATATTTTCTTTCATCATAACGTACACCCAGAACTGCACCTGAAAGTAATGATGATGCTGATGATGCCCCTCAGCACCTGTCTTAATACAGTACTGTAACTCAGCAAACTCAGAAACCCCCTGTAGTGTTAAATTTATTGTATTATTCCATCAAAATACATGATTTTAACATTTACTTAGGCTGTGCAATCACTTGTGTTATGCTAACTATTATTTTTATTTTGATTTTTACTGGTATTTTTGGTTTTTTGCCCCAACCCTGTTTTTCCTCATTATTACTATTGTGCAGTTTTCTATAACACAAAGTTGCACGAGAACATAGCTATTGCAGAACAGTATAGTAATAGGCATCAGATTTTCATCAAAGACCCGAGTGAAATCTTCATCTATAGTTTAAGTTTTCAAATGCTACACTAAAAAATCAACATGCTAGTTGCATAACAGCTAAACTCTGTAATTAGAGTTCTCGCTGAGGAAATTTGACCGGAGAAAGTAAATGACCTGCATGACTTGTGTGTGATGGCTCATGCCTTATTAAAAGCTGTTAGTATGTTCTAGACTGGTGTTCAGACCTAAGCTTTGTTTCTTGTGTTTCTTGATAATTGATGTTTCATCCCTCAACTCTCAGAACACTTTATTGCCACAATTCACATCTCCCCCTGTATACCTGCTTCTAATCCATCCCAGAATCCAATTAACTGTCAACAAATTCATAGAAGCACATTGAACAGCTTCAAAGATTTTATGAGAATTGATTACACTTTGATTATGCTTCTCTGTGGTGTTATTCTAGCTGCACAGCTAAGAAGGGTTGCTTGCAAGATTGCATAGAATTATTTTCTGTTGTTCCTTATCACAATTGTGCAGAATCTGTGCTGTGTTGACATTCATCTACATGTCATGGTGCTATGTACAACTCAGTATGGATAGAATTATTCTTGTTAAGTGATCCCAATGCCTGCTTCACTGAGGAGGGCAATTGAAAGTGGGCAAACCTCACTAATGAGGGAGAAATGCCAAATCCTAAATGCTAACCTTTGGAGAATGACTCAAAGAACAGCAAATGTTAAGAACGTGTATATTTTCTGAAAATAAAGAGGTCACCACTATGTCATTGGCAAGATGGACAACACTTTTCTCTCTTGAACAGATTGTCAATTCCACTTAATTGTCTTCACAGCATTCAATCCGCACTGAAATGTCACTCATTGCCACTTGAGCTCAGTTATATTGACTAATAGAGTCACCTTTTCAAAACCTGCAGGTGAAACATTCCATCTGATTACTTACTCATATTTTATTAATTTTTCATTTGTGCTCTCAGTATTTGAATTTTTCACTATATGGAAAAATTGCCATCTGTCCCCTTTATAATCAATTCTGTCACACGACAGAAAGCAAGGCTGATTCCTCTTTACTTTAGTCCCTGTTGCTCACACATTTGTTGCGACACAGCCGAGCATTACAGAAGCAGCTATGCTTCAAAAATTATTACATTGACTATGTACACTACAAGAGCTGTCCTCTCCTTCACTGCTGGCCTCTGCTGTCACTGTTAGCGCTGGTTTCTGATAGCATGATTGGTAGAAAAGAAAGGGCTTAGAATTGGCCCTGCTGATTTTGTGGGAGGAGTAAACAGTTCAAAGCTGAAAGTGTACATGAGGAAAATATGTTAGTACTGAGAATTTCTGCTTTTGAATGCATTTTCTGTGTAAGTAAACATTCTAAACACATGAATGATAAGCTGAATTTTGATTTTGATGAGAACATCTTCAAAATTCCATTCACCAATAACTAATCCAACAAAGTAAATGTTTCCAATTATAAGCCTGGGAAAGACAACATCAAGTCTATAAATAGACAAAGTTTCAAAGCAATAAGAAAGCTCAAAATTGAGGCTTTTGGGGTCAACCTCAAAGAACAATCTCACAGTGCAGCACTTTCCCATGAATGGTGCCTCAGTATAATTTAAATCTTTGATCAAACATGTCACAACAATGAAATTACAAATTATTAAATGTTAACAGGATTATTTCTCCATTTCCTCTACCCTCAAAGGCACAGACTCATGCTTAAACTCATTTCATCAGGCATTAGTTGCCTCCCGCACCTGATCCAACTAATCACTCACTGCGTGTAAACATGAAGAGTGACTGCCATGACTTTTGGCCATGATGTTCTTTGATAATACAATGGCTTTAAGAGGTGTATTTTGTCCTTTATTTTAATGAAATCAGGTTAAGATAGAGATGCTGAGCAGTCTTCTCAAAGTCAATAATTTTTTTTTAGATTTAGATTACTTGCAGTGTGGAAACAGGCCCTTCGGCCCAACAAGTCCACACCGCCCGCCCCGCCGAAGCGCAACCCACCCATACCCCTAACCTAACACTACGGGCAATTTAGCATGGCCAATTCACCTGACCTGCACATCTTTGGACTGTGGGAGGAAACCGGAGCACCCGGAGGAAACCCACGCAGACACGGGGAGAACGTGCAAACTCCACACAGTCAGTCGCCTATGGCGGGAATTGAACCCGGGTCTCCGGCGCTGTGAGGCAGCTGTGCTAACCACTGGGCCACCGTGCCGCCCAATATAAGTAGCTTGTGAGGATTTGGGTTTTTTTTAAGTTGGAACTGTAGTTGCAGCCTGAATGGATGGAGTCAAGCTCCCATAGAACCAGGACTTTTAGTTTCAGCTTTCTGCAGTTGCTGGGGTCTTGAAGTTGGATTTGGAAGCTCTTATTCCTCTTCCTCTTACAGCTAAAAGCTGGGTTCTCTTCCTACTGCTAGAATTGCATGTCAGACAATGTATTTTACTGAATTTGTCTTTGCCAAGGATGTGGGAGACTAGGGGGACTGCAGATACTGGAGAAATCAGAGTTGATAAAGTGTGATGCTGGCAAGGCACAGCAGGTCAGGCAGTGTGTGAGGAGCAGGAGTTGACATTTCAGGCAGTACCCTTTTTCAGGACCGGGGAGGGTGAAGGGGGTTAAGAGATATCCACAAAATGTCAACTGTCTTGATCCTCGGATGCTGCCTGACAAGCTGTGCCTTTTCCAGCACCATGCTTTAACAACTCTTTGCCAAGGATGCGTTTATGGGGCGTTACAATATTGGAGCAGTTGGTTAGTAGTAGTCAATATATATGTTATTTATTAAGCATTTCAATAGAATTATAGTTAAGCCAATTCTCTATTTCTTTTTATTTTAGGTGTAAAAATAAAGTGTGTTTTGCTTTAAGCTGAGTAGCTTGACTAATCAAATTTCATCTAGAATGCAACACCTTACATTTACCTTTAACATAAGAAAAAGTTAGGGTCTAGGTTATTCTTTTAAGATATTTTGAAGGGGTTTGGTCTGGCCCATACCACTTTCAGGTCCTCCTCCAGTTATACTTTTGTTGTTGTTTTAGACTACACTTGATTACAATATGTTGCCAAAGAAAATTTATGAAACATGTTGAGGGAGCATGAAAAGCAAACATAACTAGAATCAACAACTGTGATGCTTCTGCGGCTTTAAGAGATGTGGTTTGCCCTGGTTTCTTTTAGAGAGGGATTGGGGAACAGGTAGTGAGCAGTCCATGAAAAGATAAACAACTTGTGAAGCCCTGGATGTTTTATGTAAAAGTTGGAACAATGGAAGCAGTCTGAATGGGTATGAGAAAGCTCCCACCCAAATAACCAGGAGTTTTGGTTTTTTAGTTTTCAGTAGCAGTCATTGCTGGGGTCTCAGCAGGGTTGGAAGACCATGAATCTTGCCCAGCTGCTACACTCTTTCTCTGAGTTTTTCTTCCTGGGCTGCTGGCATTGCATGTGAGAAAATCTGTTTTCTGAATTTGCCTTTTGCCATAGGTGTGTTTATGGGATGTTATTATATTGGAACAGTTACTCTTAAGTTGTAAAATAAACAATTATTTTGTTAAATTTTCCAGTGGAGTCAAGTTATCCCAAGTTCCTCTTTCTTTTGTTGTAATTTAACTATAGTGTTTGAATAAATTGTGTTTTGGTTAATGTCGAGTAGTTTGACCATCGAATTGCATCTGGAACATAGCAGCTCATACTTACCTTTTACAAAGGAAAAGTTAGAGTTTAGGCTACTTCCTTAATTTATTTTGAAAGGGTTTTGTGTCGTCTGTAACACAAAGTCTAACAAGTGCTTCAACTTGCCATGAGATGTAACAGAACAAACATAACAATTATCCCATATGACAAAGTGCTGACACATACTATTTAATTTACGTAATGCACGGTAACTCTCAACTAGATTCACTTTTAACTTTTTGCAAAATGCTCTAACTTGTCTTTTGCATAGTACATATAATATAAACTGTAAATTGTATGGGACAATTACATTATCCTCACTCTATATCTGCATGCATGCACACACTTTTTCTTTCCAAGCTCCAGTTTAACAATCATGAATTGAGACTCTGACTAATTTTTGTTTCCTATCCTAACCCTGGATTTAAAGGACACACATTACTGCCTAACTGCTTCCCTGATTGAGATCAGATGACTTGGCACAGCCCAGAGATTGAAACTTCCTGGCCCGTAAGGTCATTATCACAGATTGCACTTGCAAACTGAGCTAAGGGAACGTTGCAGCATTCTCATCTATTATTATGTTTCTTTAATGTAAAGAACAAATTCTATCCCATGGCTGTGGAGGTTTTCTTTTGGTCAAAGAAACATTTTGTTAGACATTCGGTTACTCCAGTACTTTTCTATATTCCATTTAAACCAAAGGATTTGATATGCTTTAGTTTGCACAGTTCCATCAATACTGGAATTTTAAGTGATGACAAACAACATCAAACCCAGCTTTACTTTAGGAGCTGAGCCAATGTTACTGAAGCATTTTGCAAGTTTATTATTAAGATAGCAACCACATGGATTAGAGAGCTGTGTCCAAGCTGCTTTTATCATTATGCTTCCCAGCCTTTCTTACTGCCTGAAGTAAGGAGCATGGATAATGGGCCACAAATACCCGGAATTGGCAGCCCTCTAGGATTGGCCTGGAGTATTGAGAAATTGAGAATATATCTCTCGGAGACTAATGCAGTCTTGAAAATAAAATCAAGATATCAAAAAAGTTTCTTTTGTCATTTTCATTAAATATTTCTCTTTACTGGATGTAGAAATATTGGCCCAGATATTCCAAATCATCAATAACCATTTCTGCAATGCAGATTGGAGTTTGATTTGGGACCTTGTAGAAACTCTGACATAGACTCCAAGGAAATTCCTGAGAAATTGAAGATTTCAATGACCAATTCCCCTCAGCATGTAATTCCTTGAGAGTACCCATATAAATTAGAGAATTTGAAAGGTTCTGCTCTAGACCAGTTAGTAGTTAAGGAAAGTTGGGCAATGAAAAACATAATAAAACTCCTAAGTAACTATTAAACTGACTCCTCAATGTAACTCATGCTCCCCACACAGCTCCACTGAACCACTTACACATATCACTTCCCACCAAACCCTGACCTGATACTCCCCTCCTGTCATTGGTTCTGATGCCCTCCACCCACCCCACCATGGAACCTGAACCCTTGTCTTCCTCCACTGCCAAACCCAATACCTCACTTTGCCTCCCCAGACCCAACACTCTCTTCTCCTCCCAGGCCTCCTTTCACAAGAATGTCAAACTGGCTGTCTGTGTTGTCTGACATTTAAATAAGACTGTATGGAAACTACTACCATGAAAAAGGGGTATAGTTTGGCTTCCTCTGACAATCTAGCTCTACAATGGACACAGTTGGATTGAAGATATGCTGTATTATTCTACAGGATCTGTGTTTGGAGATTTTTTCCTGAAATATGGAGCTCACTCTTAACAGAAAAATGTAGGAGCAGAGTGACAATGTGACTATTCCTTGGATAATCTGGTCCATTCAAAATGATGAGGGGAGTCATGGATTTTGTTTGAAAATAAGCAGTAGGGCATCTAGGACTGAGATTAGGTGAACTTTCATCACACAAGGGTGGTGAAGCTTTGGCCTTCTCTGTTGCATAAGGCTATAGAGGCTCAGTAAATTAATACATTTCAAAATTAATACCAATGCATTTCTACATATTAAAAAGACCAAGGGATATGGTGTTAGTGTAAGAAAATTGTGTTGAAGTAGAAGATCAGTCATGTTTGTAATGAATGGTATGGTAGGCTCAAATTGTGCTCAAATTGTGCTCAAACTTGTGCTCCCACTTCATATGTTCAGCTGACAACCAATTGTACAATGAGTCTTTTTGATTTCCAATTGGTGAAGGAAGGTATTGAGTCACATGGATAGATGTGTGGAACTATTAATGACTAGTGCATAGGGCCATGTCATGTGATGAAGCCTCCAGGAATAGATTTAATAACAGTTGGCAACCCAAAGCACCATGTGTGTTATTCAGTGGACACCAGTTGTACTAGAGATAAATGTTGGCAAGATAGTTGATTGTCAGCATCTTTTCTGCATTTGGAAGGAGATTCTAAGTCTGCAGTCTCTATTTTCAAAGTTGCAGTTTCCATGTATGTTCATTGTGCCAGTAGCTTCTCGTACTTGCCGTAAAGGAGAATAAGAGCTGGAACTTGCTCATTGCTGTGCATATAATGATTAGTGCAATGTCCTCCATGAAAACTAGGATTTCTGGTTTTAACAGAGAGGTTTCACTGTTGCCTTGAATATGCTGGGCTAGCCCTATCTTTTGTCTTCTGTTGTTGTTCAGCAAGAAGGAATTCCCTCAGTTGTAACAGACATAAGCAGTGGGGAAAAAAGATGAATGGGAGTTTAAACATCAGTTTTGCTTTGCTGTTTGCTGTAGACTACACAATGGCTGCAACCTGCTGCTTTTAACCTTGTTTATGTTTTTGCTATGAAATACAAACAATATGCAAGCTAAAATTTCACACCTCAGATTTTTAATTGTCAGATAAATTAAATGTGGTGAAGACCCTGTGAATTGTCAATGTTAGAGTGTAGACTGTGCAGCTAATGAAAATAGAATGAAGAGATATGGAAACAAGGCAGGCACATGGGATTATGGCTACTGCTTATTTGAGTATAAGACTTAGGTTCAGTTGTTTTTCCCATGCCAGGCAGAGGCAGTAGAATTCTGGGCTTCATAAACCTTTCTTTAAAGCTGGGCACCCATTATGCATGTATTGTGAATATGTATCACTCAGAATATTTTACCCAATGTGACAATAACTGCATTAACTTCAGAAACTAGGCAGGAATAACATGGTATTGAAGAATGCAACAGACTTTATTCCAATAAATAATTATGTACAAACATTACATTCCCTGTCACAGCTTGCCAACATTAAACTATTTGGTTACAAAAGCTTTGAGTAGCACACTTCTAGCAGAATATGAAGCTTCAAAAGATCCTGAGGTAATATGAAGTATGTTTCCTTTCAGCCCCTGGGTCACATGATACAATCATGACATCATGAGTATTTATTTTAAAGGTACATGGGCATACTGTTGGACATAACACAACAGCCTGTACTTTCCATTTTCACTTCAGGAGTGGGGCTGGGATGGAAATAGTGGTAAGTATCAGAATATGTTAGGCATACGACTATTAAGTATGAAACTTGACTGATAGCGACTATTGATGGTTGAATAATGAGAGTATGATATACTGAGCAGCACTTGGGGTTAGCAGCTCAACTGGTGTGGGATATGGCATTTGGTAATGTGTTCACTGCCCTGGACCACTTGTGAGATCACTGAACATCTTGTCAGTCTGTATTCAGGTCCAAGGGATTCCACTCCTTGATCTCTATGGCAATTTGTTCCAATTGTTCTGATCCAGAAAACCACTTAGTGATGGATGATAATGGAGACAATGTTTACTCAGTTTTACACTTATTTGCAGAATGGACCATTATAAACCTAGACTATTTTACTCAACTACCAATAGTTTCAGTGAATGTTCCTGTATACTCTTTTGGGTGAAAAAAATTGGTTCAGTATGCTACTCAACCTATGATCCTGCCATAGAGAGATTCCTACTGTACCAACTAAGCTCATTGGACATGTAAATCTCCATTCTGAGACGTGAATTCAACTGGATTGAGAGTGGTTTGCTGGAAAAGCACGGCAGGTCAGGCAGCATTCGAGGAGCAGGAAAATCAACGTTTCAAGCAGGAGCCCTTCATCAGGAATGGGCCATAGGAATTACAGAATGGACCATTATAAACCTAGACTATTTAACTCAACTACCAATAGTTTCAGTAAATGTTCCTGTGTACTCTTTCAGGTGAAAACAAATTGATTCAGTATGGGACTTCAGTGATTTCAACTGGGCCATAGTGGTGAGAAAGTTAATGCTATTCACGAGATCACAAGACGAGTTAAACATTATCTAAAAGTATTTTAATCAATCTGTTCAGATAAATTATGACACACCTCTGGACCAGGTGGAACTTTATTCCAGGCCTCCTGGCTCACAGTAAAGGATACTACAACTGCATCACAAAAGTTCTTAACATTTCTTTATTCTCCTTTGAAAACCAAATTTCATTAAAACCAAATTAAAAGTTAACAGCCCCTTAAGGCAGCACTGCAACAAAATGAAAAGTTCATGTTAAACTTTTAAGTTTAAATTAAAATGTCATTGTACATGGAGATGATTATTTCAACCTCTGCAGATCCACTTATCACAGAATGTCTCAAGCATGACATGAAATATTCCTTCTCCAAGGACACCAGGGTGTAGACACAAACATATCTGAACAAGTGAACATCAAATAATGCCATCCACCTATATATAATTAAACACAATTGATTTACAATTAAACTCCATTGCCTTTGATTATGTATCTGGAGGACATTCCTCCTTCTTTGCATTTTGTCCATCATGGTGGCTTCTAACACAGTATCTGAAAAACATGAAGTATATTCCCTCCCATGTTGTGGCATCATTTAATGATTTCCAGATCAAATTCATTTCCTTCTCAACTGCCAGCATCTCCTGCAGCCACCGTGCATTTCCCCTTTAAAAGGGGCAGATTACCTTTAAATAGTAGCCATTGACAATGTCTTCCCACAGTTAGCGGATTAGGCCAATCATTCATGCAGTTATTACTAGCTGGGCACTGAAATCGTTGATTTGAGCAAAGAGCATGAAGGTGGCTTGCTATGTGCTTTGGAGTCGATGAATACAGGTTAATCATGAATTTGAAGTTTCTTTTATTGAAGCTATTGATTTAGCCCCTATGATTAACTGTCATGACTTGCACCAAGCAAATGACTTGCACCAAGCAGATTCATTTGGGCATTAAATTGGCACACACTAAGGACTGCTATAGAAGTATAAAATCCCTACATGTGGAAAGAGGCCATTTGGCCCATCGAGTTCACACCAACATTCCAAAGAGCCTCCCACGCAGACCTAGTACTACTCCACCTTATCCCATTAACTCTGCACTAATTTACCTAGCCTGTACATCCCTGGACACTATGGGACAATTTAGCATGGCCACTTTAAACTCTGCTTCTAAGTATAGGTACTAGATTAAGGACAAGAGGAATTATTTTGTGGACATCCTTGGTTGAATAATCATTTATTGTCCATCCCTAATTGTCCTTGAGAAGGTGATGGTATTTTACTTTTGTGAACCACTACAGTCCATCTATTCATAGTGCTGTTAGGGAAGGAGTTCCAGGAATTTGATCCATTGACAATGTACAAATAATGATATAGTGTTAGGTCATGATTGTATGTGATTTGGTAATGACAGGTGTCTGTAATAGTGTGGAAAGTCAACATCTTTAGATAGTGGGTGAGATTCCAATCAAGCTTGGTTTTGGTGGGGTTAAGTTTCTTAAGGGCAGTTGGAGTTTGCCTTATCCAAACAAGCAGACAGTACAGGTAGTTCTCCTACAATGCGTGTTTATTAAGTGTGATTTGGTTGTAAAGTGATTTGTGAATTGCGAAGATTTTTAAATAAAGCAAGTTCCCATTCACTGTTATGTGATTCCATCCCTCACACTGGCTGAGCAGCAAAACCTAGGATCCTTTGTCTGCAAAATGTAAATTCAGTGTGTTCAGCTAAAACAGGAATGCAATCAGTTCTATTAGCCTTGAAACTTAGCTCAAAACTGGGAATTGTAGTCTCCATTTAGAAGGGACTTTATTTCAAACCGAGGGAGAATCTTGAGGTCTGAACTTTCGTGTCAGCATCATCTGGTCAGCTTTCTGGTGAAGAGCTTAATGGAAAGAATAGTGCTGTAGTCAGTGATTTTAGTGTTAAAGTGTTAACTTTACTGTAATATTTCATCAAAATACATAACTTTTAACATTTACTTGGACTGTGCTAACATTTGTGTTAGGCTAACTACTATTTTTGCTTCAATTTTTACTGATACCTTTGGTGGTTTGTCCCAACCCTGTTTTTCCCATAGGCCCCATTATTTATATTGCACGATTTTCCATTACACAGTGTTGCATGCGAGCAAAACTATCTGTATTCCATTACACTCCTGTCTTGTGCTGTGTACTGGAAGGAAAGAATTTGGGGAGGCAGGTACTCACTGCAGAATTCTCAGCCTTAACTCACTGTCATAGCTATGGTATTCATGTGGCCGGTTCAGTTCAATTTCTGGTCAATAGCAAAACTCAAAATATTGAAGAATATTAGGGGGAGATGGTCAATTTCTCTTTTTTGGGAGAAAGACTTTGGTTCTCACTTGTGTAGCATGAATGTTACTTGCCAATCATCAGGACTGAACATGTCAAAGTCTGGCTGTATGAAGGCACAAACTTCTGTAATACCTGAGGAGTGGTGAGGTATGTAGATTTCAAAACTATGACAGAAGTGAGAAAAACACAGAATTTCCAGCTTTGTTGTCTTCAGAAAATAAATTGAAATATGAGACCAAGAGTGAGATCTTCATTTCAAAGCGCAATAGTCGGCTGAGATCATTCTCTGAAACCTTGCCTTCCCTAGCTTTTACTTGGAACCAGAGAATAACATAGTTGTAATAGGGCTTTTGTCAAGCCAGAGACCTGGCTAATAACTAAAATATTAAAGAATTGTTACTTTTTGCCAAACTTAAAGCCAAAGCCACAGTAGTGAATGCACTTGCTGCCGTCATTGGATTAAGAAATTAACATTATTATCCTCTTTTAGCACAAGCAAATAATGTAAAAACAATTGGAATTCAAACTACGTATAAAAGTAATTCATGTGATTCGAAGCTGGAAGAAGAGGAAGCTGAAATGCTAAATGACTATTCTGGGTGATTGCCTCAAGGGCTTTATTGCATTTTAGTGTATTTTATTGCACTTATTGTTTATATGTTAAAACCTCTCATGTGTTTGATTTCAGTTTGTGCTTTCAGTTTGATTTGAAGGTTTATATCACAGGATATCAATTTCATAGAGAAAATATGGATAAAAAGAAAAGCTTACTTGGTCCATCAAGTAGTTACAACCTATTTTTTGCCTCCAGCCTGCCCGAGTTGTTCTTTTGTTTATTAAACACAATTTTATACTGGATAGGAAATGTTTTATCCACTGACTTATTTTCATCAAGGTTTTACTCCAAACTTTCTTATCCAAAACAATCTTTTCTCATGTATATTCACTATTATAACCTCTCTGATATTATCTTAGTGAATCTCTTCTGCATCATTTCCATTGCCTTGACATATACCCTAAAGTAAGGTTACTAATAACTGGGTGCAAAAATGTACCTACTATTTATATTTATTTAGCAATTTGCATTAACATTTTGTACCTTAGATCTCTATTTCTAAAAGCAAGGTTTGTGTATGTGTTTTATAAAAACATTGCACATGCATCAACTAGTTTCCCCATTTGTAAAATTCTGAGTATTCTGAACTCCTAAGTCTCGCTGCTTCACTGCTATTCAATTAAAATTTTACATTTAATTTATATCATCTTTTTGTTTCCTTTAAAATCTAAAATTTCACATTTCATCAACTTCAGTTTCATCACTTTGACATCCGCCCATTTATCTCTGTGCTCTGAAATTGAACACATCATGTATACTTCAGTAATGGTAACTCTTTGTAAAAGTCAAGCCCTGTCCTTTGGGCAGAAACATTAATTTTTCATATTCCTCATGTATAAGCTGACCCCTGAGGTTTTGCTAAAAAGTTCAAACACTTTGTACATACCACCCATTCATCTGTGAATTCATGTTCCATTTGGGTGCAAGCCTACTTGATAGAATTATGGATTAACATACCATTGAAGACAGTTGTTCAGCTCCTTGTTTCTACATGCATACATTGGGTCTTCTTACATTACTTGCTTTTCATTGGGGATGGAGGGGTATGGGTATAGTAGAATAGCTTCCAACTTGGCAACTCCAATAAGGACGCAATGGGAAAGGGTGAATTTAAACCTTTCCGAAGTGTTACTCTGACAAAAGTCTACCTTCTCCTATTTGAATAAAAATGTGGTTTGCAGTTGCTCAACCTTTATGCAAGTATGTATGATGGTTCTCTTCACTCCCTATTTTGTGCTATCTGAATATATTTTGAAAGTAATTATGATTCATTTTTCCTTCACAACTTTTAGTTTCAGCACCTCTATAACCCTGAGACTTTGTAGATATCTTAAATATTGTTGTCTGTTGTTTCCCCAGGTGTTTGAAATTTAGCTTATTTGTTGTTCAGTGATGATATTAACAAATTTTGGCATTTCCTTTCTCCAGTGCAGTACTGGTGATTTGTTACTCTCCATTATAGTCTGCACTTATACCTGACCAGTACTGGCTAACTTCAAAATGTTTCAGGACCAATTAGTGACTAGCTATCTTCTGCAATACTTTTTGACTTTGATAATCGATGGAACAAGCAGGATTTAAACAGTTTTTTTTTTCAAAACAGCAAGCAGATAAATGAGTAATGAGTGAATGTAGTTATGAACTTTACTATTTACATTAAGTTGATATAAAACAACAGAGTTAGTACTAAGCTTCAATTTAAATATTAACCATATGTGGCCCCTTGTGTTGGCTGTATTGGCTGTAAAGCATTTTGAGACATCTGGTGATTGTGAGAGGTGCTTGATAAATATACTTCTTTTCCTGACAACTGAATCTCTGGGTTCTCTCTTTATTCTTGGATGATACAGAGGGTCTACTATATCATACAAAAGACTGAGAAATACACGTCAAAAAAGTATGAAGACCGAGACAATTTAAGTAATATCCACAAGTTGACTATGCTTGAAATAAATTGAAAGAATTAAAGCAAGCAAATGGTGAATCCATGGACTTCCATTATTGGGAATGCTATCAACTGACATTGTATTGATGTCTTACTTTCAGAAGGTCTTAGATCATTGCTTTTTATGGGATCTTATTGTATACAAATTGTTGCCACTGCCTGCAGATATTTTAAAAATTCCCAAATGAATGTGGTGATTCTTGGAAGAGAGAGAGAACGAATGAAGCAATCACTATTTTCATTAATTACTAAAAGCTTGGGAGAATACGATTAATGACAAACTTAGTCTTCTTTCAGTTGATGCACAATGGCACTGACTGCCACTCATTCATTATTTCATGGAAGCTTGGAAAGCTTCTGTGGATCCTCAGGAGTCACAAACTCTCGTTTCAGAACTACTGCCATAGTAAAATCCCATATGTGGATATAGTCATTCCCCAGTCCAAAAAAAACGGAATATTTTAAAGTTCAAGGTCAAACTTATGGTACAAGAAAAACACATTTCAAAATATGTTAGAAACACAGTCCTCCTAGAACTGGAATTGTTTCACAAAGAGGGTATTTTTCTGTATGAGGGCAATATCCTGCAGTATCAGATTACAGCCCACTTGTGACTGTTTAGAATTAATGGAAGCTGAGTGTTTTTTGATATTTTTAGTAATGTTGACTTAAAATATCCTTTTTTCCTGACAAAAAAGATCATTATTCCCTCAAGTATCTGTCAACAGAAAACAGAATTTTAACTAATTCATGTTCTTGTTTTGCGGCTGACAGTCACTGTGGAAAATTTGAGCTGCTTTATTTCTGGGACATTTCATAACTTTGTTGCAGTTGGAATAAAATCTTGATTGATTCAACTTGTTGTTTTGGAAGTCATTCTGTTCTGGAGAATGCAAAACAAGTATTTTCTGTCCTCCTGTAAAGACCTGAACCTTTTTATTTTTCTGTGTGTTTCAATGTGAACTGAAATGGGAAAAGGACTGTTTTGAAAAAAAAAGTCAAGGATTGTAGAGAGTGATTGCTCTTGAAATGCAAGTTACCTGATATTCATTGAAAGTGTTGTTTACAATGCTGCTTGTTTAAGCAGTGGAGAAAGTCTTGTTATAGATGAGCTGGAGTTAAGGGATGTGTATGAATAGAGACTTGGCTGGCAAGAAATAGTTGATTGGTCTGGGGACTAATGACCAGTTGTCAATGCCAAAGGCCTTCTGCCTGCCAACAACTTTGTGATTGGTATCTAGATAGCTGAACGGCTTGTGGACCTGAATGTTTGGATAGAAGCTATTGGACCTCTGTAACGGAAAGAGCTATCTTTTCACTGCAGTAAAAACCTCAAGTCTGAAGAAAGCCAATTTATTTTCCTCTGTCAGTTGCTGTGAGCTGTGGCTCTGAACCAGTAAGTCAGAGACAGTACACATGTGGCCAATAAATCCCACACCTCTTCCATGTAAATGGAAGTATCTAGAGAAGGAGGATCGAGAAGGAACATACCCCAACAAGCCAAAAGGACCACCTCAATAAACTTTGTGAACAGCGATGAGTGAACTGCTTTCCCATTCTCTCCATCCATCCATGACACTCATTAGTTTTGCGTGTGTGTGTCTAGGTTTTATAATGGGTTTTAGCTGGTGGAGTTATATATTAATGGAACATAATTATTTATCTGCAACTTGAGTCAATTTATTTCTAATAAATAGTAATTCTTGTTAAGTCCAGAAGCCTGACCTTTGCTTTCTGTCGATCTAAGTCCAAAAGACAGGGGAATTTTATGCATTTTGATAAAATTTTTAACTTTTGTGATGACTCCGGGAATAGCAGGGCCTGATTTCTTGTGCATTATACCAGACGTGTAACAGTCTGAATGCATTTTGACTGTTTTAAGTGCTTGCTGACAATATTTGCTTCAGGGCTCCCCCAGATGGCCCAGTGACTAAATGTACCACCTGACATGCTACTGAATCATATTGACGTGTGAATGACTCCATTGGGAGGGGAGGTCATCACTGACTGACTGTGGTAAACAACTGAACAATTAGAAGAACACCATATTCAAGGCAGAAAGAACACTATCAATGAGGAAACTAGTAACTACAGAATGTTTGTCTGTCTTATTGACTTTCTTGCCTGAGAAAGCAGAGGCTAGAGAAACCTAGACCTTTTGACACCCTGTTTTCCTCCACAGCAAGGTCACACCATTATAGAACTGGTATATTCTTGCTGTTGGCCCCAGTTCTCAGCTTTGTTGTTCCTGAGTGAATCCATTTTCCAGTAGGTTTTTACTAGTTGAATTGGGTCTGGAACCCCAGAGATGGTGTTTGGTTGCCTTGTTGACTTTACTTATTTATAAGCTTTCAAGTTGGAAAACTTTACCTGACCAAGAAATGTTTCTGGCTCCACTTACCCATGATTAAGGCTAAAATACCTTGGCTTCACTCTTGAGAGTCTGTTCGCCTACTGGCAACACTTCTGTAACACTGGAGCCAAAAGAGTGAATTTCATATGAAATTGGAGCAATGAAGCTAACACATTATGGCCTATTTCATTCACCCTAGTTTTCCCAGCAGCAGAATATTGCTGTTCAGTCTGCTTCAGGCACTCCCATACAAACATGGTGTATGTCCACTTTCAGGATGTCATGAGCATTACTTCTATAACATTGAGACTATTGCAGCGGTATTGGCTTCTTATGATGTTGACAGGGAAACTATCCTCCTCAAAGTACAGCACCAACACCACCACCTGACAGTTAACAAAGCACTCCCATTGATGGAGGATCAGAAAAAAAACCCCACACGCTCAACTGAAATCCTGCAGTTCCTACTAGAACACACACTGTATACTCTACAAACTGATGACACACCCATCTCTCAATAGCATACATTCTGGCTGACTGCAAACATCATTTACTGCAATTGTGTAACTGATGGGGTGTGAAATCCCAGGTTGCAACCTTTTACAGAAAATCTGAACAATTATAAATTGATTGAGGTTGGCCCAGGGAAGATGTGACCACTTGTTACATTAGTGGAACATTAGGCCAACTTAAATTGTGACTGTAGCCATCTAAGTTGCCCCTCAAACACATACCGTGAACTCTAGACTTGAGAAATCCATTCCTGGTAGCATCATATCCATTCACACTGAAAGGGTATTGACCTCAACATCAAACTAGGACAGTTTCTTCAGCAATGCAAAATTATTATTCAACACAATTATTGGAGGTTAAGATCAAGTAATTAAACATACAAGTTCTTGGTTAGATATTATGAATTGACAGAATTTTATGTGACAACTGCTCTAGTTGAGATAAAGTGTCTGAGTATAGTCTGGGAACTGAATTTTGTTCTACAATGCACAATGTGCTTAGTCGTTGAGGTTTCAAGAGAAATGCTGACTGATCTAAATCGATGCAAAGACCTTGCTTCTTAAAATACTTTCTTACTTAGTGTTCTCTTCCCTTCAGTCACAATGCTGATCTGCCCATGGTCAGGCACCATTCATCTCTGTTACTTGTACCAAGCCATCTTATATTTGGCCCTTTTTTCCACGATTGCTTTGTAACATGACATTGAGAGAAGAGCTGTCCTCCAAATTTCCTTCCATGAAGAAAAACACTTGGCTGCCATTCAGTCTCTAATAACCTCAATAACTGATGAGATTCTTGCTCTCTGTGTGAATGAGAGTGGGAGCTGTAGGGAGGACGAGCAAACTAACATAGGACCATGGTACAGCAAGACTTTCAAAATTGAGGAGAAAATAGAAAAGTAGTTGTAATCAGTGATAATATAGTCAGGTTCTCTATGTGCAAGATTGAGAATCCTCTGTAGCCTGCCTGATACCCAGATTCAGGGTGGAGAAAATGAGGACTGCAGATGTTGGAGATCAGAGTCGAGAGTGTCGTGTTGGAAAAGCACAGCAGGTCAGGTAGCATCTGAGGAGCAGGAGAATCTATGTCTCAGGCATAAGATTCCTGAGGAAGGGCATATGCCCGAAATGTCGATTCTCCTGCTCCTCGGATTCTGCCTGACCTGCTGTGCTTTTCCAGCACCACACTCTCGATTCTGATACCAGGGTTCAGGATATCTCATCTGGGTTGCAAAGGTACTTGGAGTGGGAGGGGAAAGATCCAGTTGTTGTGGTCCATACAGGTACCAATGTTACAGGTGGAAAGAGAAAGAGATTTAACTGATTGAAAATGAACTAGGAGCTAAATTATAAGGCAGAACCAAAGAAGTAATAATCTTCAGATTACTAGCTGAGCCACGAGCAAATTGGCACAAGGTCAACAAGATGGTTTGCAGATTGGTGGGGGAAATGTGTTCAAATTCATGGGACATTGGCATCAGTACAAGAGAAGAAGGGAGCTGCTCTGATGGAACGGACTCCACCAGAATCATGCTTCTTCAGGGTTACAACTGAAATATGGACTTCTCCATCTCCTGATGCTGCGTGGCTTGCTGCTTTCTTCCAGCCTCCTGTTGGTCTCCCTTGGATTCCTGTACCTGCAATTTTTTTGTCTCTGGCACCAAAGTCCTGGCAAATTGCATAATGAGGGCCGTGGATAGGGCTTTAAACTAACGAGGTGGTTTGTTAAGGTTCAATTTCATGGAAAATTACGGAAAATGTTAAAGTGGGGAGGACTCTGCAGAGCTTATTAAAGTTTCCAGAATGAGTAATAGGAGGTAGAATATGGAAAGGGTCATGAATCTAATCAGGCTCAGCAGATAAGGTGCAACTGTGAGAAGGTTGGGGGGTGAAGGCGGTGTGTCAATGTAGGCCTGAGGATATTCTATTTAAATGTACACAGTGTGTAAACAAGGTAAATGAGCTCATGGAACAGATTGAAATTGGCAGGCTTGATGCTGTGTGTGTTGCAGAGATGTGGTTGCAAGGGGATCAGGGCTGGGAGTTAAACATGCAAGGAAACATATCCTATCAAAAGGACAGGAAGATCTGTAGGGGGAGGGGGAGGATACAGGACTGCATTGTTAATAGAAAATGAAATTATATCAATAGCAAGTAGTGATATAGAGTAGGAAGGCATTGAATCTGTGTGTGTGCGGTTGAGGAACCACAAAGGAAAGAAAGTTATGACAGTTTTTTACAGGCCACCTAGCAGTAATCTGGATATGAAGAAGAAAATAAATCAGGAAATAGAAAAGGCACTATTACAATAGTCATGGAGGAGTTCAATATGCAGGTGGACTAGCAAAATCACGTTGGTAGCAGATCTCAAGGAAAGAAATTTGTGGAATGTCTATGAGATGCTTTATTTTTGGAGCAGCTTGGAGTAGAGCCCACTAGAGAACAGGCAGTTATGGATTAGCTGATATATAATGAGGCAAACGTAATGAAGGAACTTAGGGTGAAGGAACCCATTGGGGGCAGTGACTATAATGTGATAAAATTTACCTTGCAGTTTGAGAGGAAGAAGCTGGAATCAGATGTAACAGTATTGCAATTGATTAAAGCTAACATGAGGGAAGAGCTGGCCTGAGTTGATTATTAGGGAGCCTAGCAGGGAAGTTGATGGAGCAACATTGGCAGGATTTTCTGGTGGTAATTCAGGAGACACAGCAGAAATTCATCCCACGGAAGAAGAAACATACAAAGGGGAGGATAAAGCAACCATGGCTGACAAGGGAAGTCAGGGACAGCATGAAAGCAAAAGAAAAAGTATACAATATGGTGAAGATTAGTGGGAAGCCAGAGGATTGGGAAGCCTTTGAAAACTAGCAGAAGATAACTGAAAAAGCAGTGGGGTAGGGCATTTAGAAGACGAAATACAAAAGTAAGCTAGCTAAGTAATAAAAAAGAAGGTTTCAAGAGTATTGTAGATATGTAGAAGGTAACAGAGAGGTAAGAGTAGACATTGGATTGATTGGAAACAGAGTCTGGAGAAATAGTAATGGGGAACAAAGAAGTGGCAGAAGAACTTAATAGGTACTTTGTATCTGTTTTCAAAGTGGAAGGGATGACCTTTATAACTGAGATGGGGATTTCTTCAGCCAGAGGGTGGTGAATCTGTTGAAATCATTGTCAAAGTGGACTGTGATGCCCAAGTCATTGAACATATTTAAGGCAGTGATAAATAAGTTCTTGATTAGTAAGGGGGTCAAGGGTTATAGGGAGAAAGCAGGAGAGTGGTGTTGAGAAACACACCAGCCATGATCGAATGGTGGATTCTTGTTAAGAAAATTGTGAAAGGTTGTCATGGATAGGCTAGGATGCAGGTTTGTGCTTATAAACAGCTCAGCTATAATCTGATTGAATGACAGAACAGGCTTGAATGGCTTATTTCTGCTCTTTGTTCACATGGTTACAGGAGAAGCCACTCTCAATTCACCTCTGGATTGCAGCATTTTTGTGCATGTTTGGACAAAGGATATAATGAGGTCAGAAGCTAAGTGGCCTTGACAGAACCCAAAATGAACATCAATGAGCAGGTTATTCCTTTGTAATTGCCTCTCAAGAGTATGGTTGACAATGCCTTCTGTCACTTGGCTAATGATTAAGAGTAGACTGATGGAACCGTAATTGGTGAGACTGGATTTGTCCTGATTTCTGTACACAGGACATTCCTGGGCAATTTTCCACAAAGACTTAAGAGTTAAGGTTCCCTACTCTCTTCTGGGATAAAATTCCTGCGGGATTGGTCTGCGGTTGCAGATCAGGATAACAGCCTTGCAGAATTTTTATACCATGGTCAGTCTGTTGTTAGATTGCAGAATTGGTCACCAGGGATTTGAAACTATCTGTTACTAATTTAGCTGTGTGTGTAATAAAACAGTCATATCAGCATTTAGGCAGTTAATCTTGCTCCTTCTGAGCAATAATATTTGCAATATTTAGAAATTTACTCCAAGGTTATGCAAATAGGAAAGATGAGGCATACTAGAAGCAGAAATCCTCATTTTATTTCACGCTACTATTTCTATTTGAAATTTAAGATGAATATTTTCAGAATGAAAACAAAAACTACTTCCTTTGGATAAATTAAGGTTAAGGTAAGTTAAGAATGGTTACAAATACCTCATTCTTCCTTTAAAATTAAAGTTGGAAATCTGAGCATTAGTAGCCTGCTCTCACTACAGATGTGGTCTGCTGCTATTAATTAATCTGGCAGCTGGTGGCCATTCTGGGTGGTCACAAATTGGAAACAAAGCTTGATTTTTACTCCTCTGCCCCTAGTTCATGTACTTACCAGCAAAAGGGTGGGTCGTTTTTGGAACTCGCGACTTGCCTTTTTATGCAGGTGCAGCTTCATTTCAAAATATTTCTTCACGTAGTCAGCATTCCTCAGTTGATTTTTGCCAGATGTTATTCAAAGAGAGAATTGTACAGGGGTTGTAACAATTACAATCTTATTTTGTACTCGGATAGAGCGCATCTTTAACAAAGCATTTTGCAGGGCAAGACTTTTTCCCTCAATATGTCAGTCGAATCTTACTGATGAGACAAATGTGAGTTATTCTCTCTGCTTTAAGATTGCATGTAAGAATATAAGAAATTGGAGCAGCAATAGACCATTTGTCCTCTCAAGCCTGTCCCGCCCTTCAAAAAGATCACAGCTCATCCACCCCAGGCCTCAAGTGCTGTTTTTGTGCCAGCTCAGCATAGTCCTCAATTCCCCGACATTTCAAAAATTGATTTCCTCTTTAAGTACTTTCAATGATCCAGCCTCCATTGATCCCTGAGGTAGAGAATTTCTTTGCTTCTGCTTTAAATGCCTCCCCTTATTCAGTAGCTAAATTCTCTAGTTTGAGATTTCCCACTAATAGAAACATCTTTTCAGTATCTACCTTGTGAAAAGCCCTCAGGATTCTGAATATCTCAATAAGATCAACCATCATTCCTTTAAATTCAAATGAATAAAGGCTGAACGTGTTTAGCCTTTCTTGATAGGTAACCTCTTCATCTTAGGAATTCTAGGAAAGTATTCTAAAGCTTTGGTCCACAACTTTATTATGTCTTTAAATTCATGTAATGACTACGTAATATTACAACTTTCCACAATGACCAATTCGACCATATTGTTACTCATTGACTTCATGGATCAATATAAGATGAAGTTAAAGATCACACAACACCAGGTTAGAGTCCAACAGGTTTATTTGGACTCTGTTGGACTCTAACCTGGTGTTGTGTAATTTTTAACTTTGTCCATCCCAGTCCAGCACTGGCACCTCCATATCAATATAAGATGGCAACAGTACCAGTAGCATTAGCAAATATTATTTCTGGAATCCTTTCAAACAAAGTGCTTCTCTTTCTGTCTACCAATTTTCTACCTTTTCAGAATTCATTCATGGGATGTGGGCATTGCTGACTAGACCAGCATTTATAGCCCATATCTAATTGTCCTTGAGATGGCAGTGGTGAGCTATTGTGACACATTGGAGTCCTTGGGGTGTAGGTACACCCTCTGCGAAAGGAAGGGAGTTTCAATGTAGTATCAGTGAATACATGATGGACACCTTTCTGGCAAAATCTTTTTTTAGATATTGAATGATACTCTCCTGCATTTTCTTTTCCCTTTTTCCATGTCTCCTGCTGACAGGACGCAATGACACATTTACTGGAGGTTACTGTTAATATAGTTGATAGATCTGTGAAACATGTAGTTGTATCCTGCTAGGGTCCCTGCTTTTCATTTGTTTCTTGACAGGGGAAAAAAATACTCAGCTTCACTTGATGTTTAACTACAGAATGTTATGCTGTTCAAGCCTCTGATTAAAGTTGGCAGGAGGAATTGTGATTTAAAAAAAATCATGTTGAATCAAAAACTGAGAACAATAATTACAAGAACAAATATAGCCTGGATTCCATCCCAACATACATTACATCAACATTACAAATAGTGGTATAAATATACTGTAGTAGTTCAAACTGTATGCTTTCATCCCTCTTTTCACATAATACAATGAAAGTAATTTTTGCATCAAGCAATATTACGACCTTAAATTTCAGAGTAAGTGGCACCACAAAGGAAATGTCAAACTTTAAAGTGGATATAGGGTAAAAAAAGTAATTGACTCAAATTGGCACCACCATGAAGTTGCCAGGGTGAATAGTTTAATTCTCCATTTGAACAGGAACCAATCATAAGTCACTATTAATCCTGTTCGGTGAGCCAAGAATCAGAGATCAGACTAAATCACCAAGTCAAATTGTTGTTTTCTTGTAAACTCAGTAATCTGGAACCAACATGACAAAATGATCTTTTTTCAAAAAGGATTCTAACACCTCAAAAACATTGAACATTATGCTTTTCTGAAAACAAGTTGTTAGTTCCTACACATAGGTCTGCCTTCTAACTGAGTCTAGAGTAGGAAGTGTCTCCTGGACATTAGTGTTCTCTGCACACGTGCCCAAATTTAATAGTAAATTTCCACCTTCTCTTTATTGGAAAAAAAAAGCACTTATTTAAATGAGAGTATATGGATAACTTTGTCATACCTTGGGATAGAAGAAGATCATGTTATCTGAACACTGCAGAGCTATAACTGTAAAATTAGTTTTGGGATAATTATCACTTGTCATCCCATGTACCTTGAATATAATGCTCACTTCATAGAAGAGATTGAAAACAATGCTACAGTGAATGACATCAGATAACCTGTTCTAAGTCACAATAGCAACACCTACTTTAGTAATAAGCTTAATTTATTCATTTTATGTGAACTATAAGTTAAACTGACAAATAATCAACTGAATTGACCTCAACAATTCACTGATAGATGCAAAATAGAAATTTAGTTCAGTTGTGTTTATTTCGATTGATTATTTTGCATGTTAGCTGTTTTAGGTTTCTTGATGGCATTTGCAGATTATATTTTTTGAGTGCTGTGGGATTTGTGCTGTTGACCCCTGCACTCTGACCTCACCAGCAATAGCATTCTGCTTCTGGCCAGGCCAAGCAGGCCCAGGGAAGAATATGTGAAGCAGAAGGGCCTCTACTCCCTGTAATTATAGAATTCAAGAGCAGAGATCTGTTGTTTTCATGCAAGACAAGGAAGGTTTTAAGTTTAAACTCAATTAGAGTAACAATTCAGCTTCTTGTTTAGACTTCAGACCTTTGAGAGGGCAACTGGACATTTGTTAATTCTCTTGAATGCTATCTAGTTACAGCTCACAACAGGTCAACTATGTACAATTGAGTGAAAGGCAGGATTTACCCTGCAAATCAATAGCCCACTGACATTCACTATACCTCCAAAGAGTAGCCCACCAGACCATTCTCCTACCCTAGTACTCTACATTTACCCCTGACTAATGCACCCAACCTACACATCTCTGAACACTATGGCCAAATTATGGGCCAATCCACTTAACCTGCACATCTTTGGATTGTGGGAGGAAACCAGAGCACCCGAAGGAAACCTGCATAGACATGGAGAAAATGTGCAAACTCCACACAGACAGTTACCCAAGGCTGGAATTGAACCTGGGTCCTTGGTGCTATGAATGGGAGGAGCCTGAAAAAAAATTTGGCCTCAATGGAAGGGCTCAATAAGGTTCCAGCACCTTCAAAGAGGGGCCTAAGCTTGACTTTTAGAGATGGACAACAAATACGATAAGCCAGACTATAATGAGGTCAAGAGCTGAGTGGCTCCAATCCAAACTGAGCATCATTGAGCAGGTGCTGCTGAACTAATACTATTGTGATGACTAAAAGAGTCCATTGGATCAACAGAGAAATTATATTACAGCTACTACTTAACATTAGCACCAAGCTGCAGCCTCCTCCCATAGGGGCCTCCAGGCATGCCTGGGTGACTTCCCGGCCTCCTACAGTGACCTCCCAGCATGGCGGGGTGACCTCCCGGCCTCCCATAGTGACCTCCCAGCATGGCAGGGCAACCTCCTGGCCTCCCACAGTGACCTCCCAGCATGGCAGGATGACCTCCCAGCCTCCCCCAGCAGCCTCCCACTATGGTGGGGCGACCCCCCGGCCTCTCATAGTGATCTCCCAGCATGGCGGGTCGACACCCTGGACTCCTATAGCAGCCTCCCAGTGTGGCGGTGCGATTTCCCGGCCTCTCCCAGCAGCATCCCAGCATTGTGGGGCGGCGTCCCATAGTGACCTCCCAGCATGGCGGATTGACCCTCCAGACTCCTACAGCAGCCTCCCAGCATGGCAGGGCGACCTTCCATAGTGACCTCCCATCATGGCAGGGCGAACTCCCAGCCTCCCACAGTCTCCTCCCAGCATGGCGGGTCGAACTCCCGGCCTCTCACAGTGACCTCCCAGCGTGGCGGGGTGACCTCCCGATCTCCCACAGTGACCTCCCATCATGGCGGGGTGAACTCCCGGCCTCTCACAGTGACCTCCCAGCGTGGCGGGGTGACCTCCCGATCTCCCACAGTGACCTCCCAGCGTGGCGGGGCAACCTCCTGGCCTCCCACAGTGACCTCCCATCATGGCAGGGTGACCTCCCAATCTCCCACAGTGACCTCCCAGCATGGCAGGGTGACCTCCCGATCTCCCACAGTGACCTCCCAGCGTGGCAGGGCAACCTCCCGGCCTCCCACAGTAACCTCCCAACATGGCGGGGCGAACTCCCGGCCTCCCATAGTGACCTCCCAGCATGGCGGGAGTGACCTCACAGCATGGCAGAGGTGACCTCCCAGGATGGCACATTGCCAGCATGGTGTGGAGCCTGGGCCTGGTACGGACTGGAAGCCAGGTGCCAGTGTGGTCTGCTGTACTGAACTTTTATTTCTGTAATGCTGGACTTCTTATTTTATGTATTGTCTAAATCTTGTACCAAAAGAAGCTGTGCTTTGGTACTTTTGTAACTAAGTCAGTGCTATATATGGTGACATAGAAACTTTTTACGATTCATGTTGAGTATATTTGATTCTATTCTATTCTAATCTATTTATTCTGTTCAGTGATAATGTCAGAAAATGTGTGGCAAAGACTGATGTATAGTGGTTATTTAACTCCCTTGCTCTTCCTGGGTCCTCATTATTATTTCCCCAGCCTCATTCTCTAAGGTTCTGGATCAGTGGTGCTTTTTTACCTCATTCTCTAAGGAGCTTACATTCACTTTGGCCTATCTCAGCCTTATATATTCAAAGAAATTCCTGCTGTCCATCTTAATATTTCTTGGCAAGTTTACCCTTAAAGTTTATTTTCTCCCTCTTTATGTGTTTTTGATTGTTTTAATGACTTTTAAAACTTTCCCAATCTTCTGGATTATTACTACATTTTGCCACATTGTACTTTTTTTCTTTCAAGATGTGATGCAGTCCTTAATTAGCTATGGTTGGCTTATCTCTTTCTTAGAATGCTTCTTTCTACTGGGATTATCTTTATTATGGGCTATGAACTATTTTATTCAACATCTGCTATTGTTTCTCAATGATTTTTGATGATAAACTCCTTTCCCAGTCAACTTCAGCTAGCTCTATCCTCACAGTGCCAGAAAGTGGGTTTGTTTCCAGCCTCGGGCAGAGTGTCTGTGTGGAGTTTGCACGTTCTCCCCATGGCTGCATGGGTTTCCTTTCGGTGCTCCAGTTTCCTCCCACAGTCCAAAGATGCGCAGGTTAGGTGAACTGGCCATGCTAAATTGCCCATAATGTTCAGGGATGTGAGGGTCAGGTGTTTTAGTCGGGGTAAATGTAGAGTCGCAGGGGAATAGGTCTGAGTGCGTTACTCTTTAGAGAGTCAGTGTGGACTTGTTGGCCCAAAGGGCCTGTTTCCACACTGTAGGGTTTCTAATTCTAATCAGGTTCTTTGTCTCAAACTGAATGCTAAATTCTATTGTGTTATGGTTCCTGTTTTCTAGTACATCCTTCACTCTAAGATTGTTTATTAAACTTGCCTCATTTGTCATCATGGCTAGCCCTTGAGGTCTTCATTCTGTTGATTTATTTATGGGCTCTCAGATGGCTTATGAGTCCAATCATAGTTTGAAAGTCCTTCTGCATTCAGGACAAGTACTTCCAGATGGCAGATCGGTATTTGGTTGTTGCTGCCTCGCTTTCTGTTTCATCTCTTTCCTTCCAGTTCTGCACACCTGTTGGCTTCGAAAGTTGCTGTTCCTTCTCGGATGATGGCTTGCCAGAGTTTCCTGTCCTTGGCACTGGTTTCCCGATTGTTGATGTTGATGTTACATTTCTTCATGTTGGCTGTTAAAATATCTTTGAATCTCTTCTGTTGTTCTGCCTCTTTTACATTTGCCTTCTTTAAGCTGGGAGTAGAAGATTTGTTTTGGCAGACGTTAGTCTTTCATCTGGACAACATGACTGCTCCATCTTAGTTGGTTCTTGATGATGTAGGCTTCAATGCTTGTTGTTTTTGCTTCATTCAGCACGCTGACGTTGGTTCTTCTAACTTCGCAGCTGATATTCAGGATGTTTCAAAGGCACCATTGTTAAAATTTTTTAAGTGCCTTCAGATGTCATCGGTTTGTTGTCCAAGTTTCTGATGCATACTCAAGTGTTGGGATCATCACTGCTTTGTACACTAACATTTTAATGTCTGTACTGATGTTACAATTATGAAACACTCATGTTTGAAGACATCCAAAAGCTGTTCCAGCACACTTAAGTCGACATTGGATCTTGTCATTAAGGTCAACATTGGAGGAGAGGTGACTTCCAAGATAAGGAAAGTGGTCCATGATTTCCAGGGTTGCTTCACCAAGTTGAATTGATAGTCCTATCCAATTTGTCTCAGTTGGTGATGGTTGATAGATGATCTGAGACTTCTTGGAATTGGTGGTAAGTCAAAGTTTCGTGAAGGCCCTCAGATGGCAGTCAGAATCTGTTGTAGGTGGCTTTCTGAGAGAGCTACAACACTGTTGTCATTTGCATATTGGAACTCAATGAGGAAACTCATAGATGTATTGTATTTCGACTTAAGACGGGCAAGATTGAAAAGTCTGCCACCTATTCAATAGACAATTTCGATTCCTGGGGATACGTCATCCTTGATGATGTGGATGATTGTCACAATAAAGATGGTGAACAAAGTTGGGGCAAGCATGCATCCCTGTTTTACTCCTGATCTGACTTGAAAAGGCTCACAGTTACTGTTACTGACCATACCTGTGGCAGGCAAGCCATCGTGGAAGAGTGTCAGGATTCAATTGTACGTTTCAGGGCATCCATTGGTAGATAGAACATCCCATAGGAGTTCCCTTGATACTAAGTCAAAGGCTTTGGTGAGGTCGATGAATGCCATATACAACGGTTGAAATTGTTTATGACATTTTTCTTGTAGTTGTCACATAGTGAAGGTCATGTTGATTGTTCCATGTGATGATCAAAAACTGTCTTGTGTCTCCAGAAGGATCTTCTCAGCTAAAGGCTTGAGCCAGTTGTTCATGACGCGGGTGAGGATCTTTCCTGCTGTTGCTAACAGGGAAATTCCATGATAGTTTCCGCATTCAGATCAATCACCTTTCCTTTTGTAGATGGTAATGATGCTGAGTCTCTAAAGTCTGCTGCTATGTCTTCAATTATCCAGATCTCGATGAGAAGTTGATGCAGTTGCTATTGAAACAGGTTACCTCCAATTTTGTAGATCTTAGCTGGTATTCCATCAAGCCCAGCACCCTTGGAGTTTTTCAAGGTTTTGATGGCTTCCTTGACTTCTTCAAGCGTTGGTACTTTGCTCAGAGAGTCGTCAATGGGCTGTTTTGAATTGTTGTTGATCACATTCCAGTCAACTGGGATGCTTTGATTTAGAAAATCTTCAAAGTGCTCCCTCCATCTCGAATTGATGTCAACATTGCTCTTCAGGATGGTTGAACCAGCTTTGCTTTTGAGAGGGGCTTGACCACGAGTGGATGTGCCAAAAGTAGCTTTGGTGGTGTTGAAGAAGCCTTGAGTATCGTTGGCGTCCATTAGTTGTTGGATTTCCTGAGCTTTCTTCCTCCAACATTAGTTTTTCAGGTTTCAGATGCTCTTCTTGGTAGCCAATTGTTGGCCATTTTGAAAGGTGATGAAAGCTTTTCTCTTTTCATCGATAAATTGTTGGAGTAGTTTGTCATTATTATCAATCAACCCTGATGTTTTTTCGTTTTGAATCCAATTGTTTCTTTCCTGGATGTGATGATAGCATTCTTCAATCGATTCTGGTATTCTTCTATGGATGGTAGGATTTGTTAAGGCAGTTGTTCTTGAAGATTTTGTTGGAACTTCTGAACATGGTTGATGTCTCAGAAGATATCAGCATTGAATGTCTTGATCGAGTTCTGGTTTTGGTCTTTCGTTTTGAGCTGAATCTTCATTCTCATGGTGGATGAGATGGATCAATGGTCTGCCCAGCACTCATCAGCACCAGTAACAGCTCTTGTTAGCAGTACAGCTTATTGGTCCCGAGATTGTATGGTGATGTAGTCGATGAGGTGCCAGTAATTGGAGTGTGGATGTTGCCAGGAGACTTTACGCCTGTTTTTCTGGCAAAATAGGATGTTTGTAATCATTAAATTGTGATCAGCATATTTGGTGAGGATGAGTGTTCCATTGGCATTGACCTTGCCAGTTCTTTCCTTGCCTATTATTCCAGTCCAAAGCCTGTGATCTTTCCCAACTCTGGAATTGAAGTTACTGAAGAGAATGACCCTGTCATTTTTGGGAACAGAGGAAAGGACATCATCAAGTTGGGTGTAGAAGCTTTCCTTTACTTGGTCTTTAGCATCCAGAGTTGGAGCATAGGCACAGATGATGGTGGCATGCTGGTTCTTGACAAGCTGCATCTGCAGAGTCATGAAACGTTCATTGGTTCCCAGTGGTTACTCTGTCAGCTTCTGAAGTGATGAAGGGCTTTTGCCCGAAACGTCGATTTTGCTGCTCGTCGGATGCTGCCTGAATTGCTGTGCTCTTCCAGCACCACTGATCCAGCTTCTGAAGTAGGCTGTTTTGCAATTCAAAACCTATTCTATAGATCCTTGGTTGTTCAGGATGAAGTCCTTTCCAGAAAAAGGTGTATTTGACCTTGCTCTTCCTTTAGTTGCCCTTCTCCAGCTCTGCAGGTCTCACTCAGAGCAATGATGTCAAAGTTGAATTTTTGGAGTTTCCAGGCAACAAAGGCAGTCCTCTTCTCTGGCCAGTCTGAGTTTGGGCTATCTATCAGAGTTCATACATTACAGGTTACAGACTTCATAGTTTCACTTTTTAATGTTTTTTGACCGCATAATGGTGATCCCTCTGGACGCAGCTTTCCAGACAGGATGGGGTGAAGCAGACTATTTTTAGGGCACCTTTTCTAGCCCCCTCCCAATTCTGGGTGAGGAGAATGGACTCTAAATAGGGCTGCTCAGATGTGAATACTGCTACCAAACAACTTTCCTGCTTCAGTCCAAACATTGAGGGACTGAATCAAGTATTCATCACTTTCATGCCGGTTTTTAACTAGGAGCTTCCAGCCATCACATTGCCTGCTCCCATTGCCCTCCCCAATTGCCGAAGAAGTAGCCCATCTATGTGTATTTGTTTAACGTGTACTTGATGTTGCACTCCAGGAAGCACACAATACTTCACAAATCAACCAACTGGTTCCAATGGAAAGGAGACCACGATGATTGAAGTTGATGGATTTGTTGTGGCGGTCATCCGCCTTCATAACAATTGAGTTCAAAGTAACTTCATCTGCCTGTTCCACTGTTGAGGTCTTGATTGGATTTTTTTTTGTCAGGGATCTCACCCTTGACCTTACCACCATGGGTGACCCTACCAGGAGATCACTCACGAGATTTCAGGACCACACAAGCTTCTCCACCATGACAAGGTGGTAATCCATGGAGAGCTGCCTCATTTCACATCACTAATTCAAAAAAAACTCCTGATCCCTGGTTGGATCCATGACATATTGTTCTAAGAATTGGTCTGAATACACTGCTTGAACTCTCCTTATTATTACTTCTGCCAGACCTTCCCAATCTACATGAAGATTAAAGTCGCCAGTAATTAATATACTATTATAGGTTCTCATTATCTCCTGATTTATTCTATACGTTGCCATAAAGCTACTATTAAGGAGCCTATAGACAACTTGTACCAGTATCATCTTCCTCTTGTTATTTCCCACCTTCACCCATACAGATTCTATATATTTTGAGTCAAAGTGCTTTCTTATTCCCTCCCATACTGACAAAATTATTCCACAGCCCTTTTCTTCTTTCCTGTCTCTTCAAATATCATGTACCCCTGGATATTTAGTTCCCAGCAGTCACCATGATAGCTATGAGATCATACCCATTATCCTCATGAACTGGACTAGATTGCCTCTCCAGACTCTTCACATGCTGTGAGAACACTCACTCAGCCTACCTGGATTCTTGCAGCATCCCTGCTTTGCCTAAGCTCCTGAGGGGATTTGATTGGGTGGATGTGGAAAGGATGTTTCCCTTTGTGGGAGAATCTAGAACATGGGGTCATGGTTTAAAAATAAGGGGCCGCTCATTTAAAACAGAGATGCTTTTTCTCTTAGAGAGTTGTGTGTCTTTGGAATTCCCTTGCTTAAAAGGCAGCAAATGCAGAATCTTTAAATATTTTAATGGCAGAGGTAAGTAGTTTCTTGATTACAAAGGGGATAAATGATTATCAGGGATATGCTGGTATATAGAGTTGATGTTAAAATCACATCAGCTGTGATCCTATTGAATTGCGGAGCAGGTGAGAAGGATTGTATGGCCTATTCTTATTCCCTGTTCCTATGCAAGGCACCAATTTCCCTTTTTATCAGACCTGCAGCAAACATCAGGAACCCTGCAAGCACTCAGACTGATAGTAGTTATCTGCGTGCACTGCAGCCTTTTAAATGTGGCACCTGCATCTCAGATGCCAATGAATTCCATGATATCCTGCCAGTGACGATTTGTTCCTGGAACTGGGCATGGTAAGGTGGAGCTTGAATTGGATGAGAGGGATGACAGGGGGAGGGCAAATAGTTAACGATGCACATTGGGTAAGATACAGCATGAAATTTTGCTCAGCCTCGTGATAAAAGCCCCTCTAAAAACTCAATGTATCTCATACTTAGCCTAAAAACAAGATTCAGCGCATTTATATTTTTGGTGGTTTGGTGAATAGAGGGTTCGGGAAATTAGGTGGTGAGTGTGAGAAGTGGTCAGCAAGAGGGCTAAGGAGAGTGGCATCACATTAGAAGGGTCAGGAAAGGAAGTAGCCAGCTGGAGTGGCACTGGGATTGTGAGTTAGGTACAAAGCAGAGAAAGGAAAGTGCTAAACAGGACAGACGTGATGAGAGGGAGAATTAGACAAGCAAGTGCAAGGGTGGGAGAGGATCTGGGCCAGGAAATACTGAGAAAGGAAACATCATGGAGGAAGTAGTGAGTGGGAGGGTTGGCAAGCAAAACACTGAGCAAGCTCATCATGGAAGAAAGCAACAAGTGGGAGAGGAGACAAACTGAAGTTGGGAAGTGATGAACAGGAGATAAGTTAAAATATGGAGCACTGTCAATTGTGAGTACATTAAGAATCATTTTTTTGTTTATGGGATATGGGCATCACTGTCTGGCTAGCATTTGTTACCCATTCCATTTAATTCTATTTATTACCTTTTTTTTTCTATCTAACCTAATTTTATTGGAATCTTTTGTGTTGAATCCCCCTATTTTGAGCTTGTTTTGAGTTAACCCTCCTTTTGGATTAAGCCCTACTTTGCCTGCTGCAGCCCAGTGTGGCTGCCTCACTTGGACAGCTTCGTAAATCCGATCAGGCTTTGTTCCTTACACTCCAAGTGTTTAATAACAAGCAAGACTGCATATGGCTGACACTTCTCATAAGCCTGACCTAGTAAGGCTTCACCCCTTAGACAGTAAGCATTTGCGCAAAGAAAAGTCTTGATTGCGAAAGAGCCAACTTATTGAAGAAGTTGAACTCGCCAGAGATTGTAGAAAGAAGCCTAGTCCACTACATGCAAACCTCATGGAAAAGTCTGGTTTGAAAATACATTATTCCCATTTTTGCCAAAAAGGTTTGTTCCCATACATGTAACTCCAGGTGGCTGGTGTGTTAATGAGTATGTGTGGCATGCTAATGAATTTGAACGACGTTAGGCAAGCCAACCTTCCTGAATGTTTCTGAGAATTTAACACTAAAGCTTTAACTCACCATTGGGATTTTTGCCTCCTACCCAAATTAGTTTCCCTGCCTGTCCTCTTTCAAGCATGGAAGATTCTGCTACTTAATTAACAGCAAATGGAGGCAGAAAAAGCCACAAATGAAAGAGAAGTGGATCATAATGGCCTCGGAGGTGATATTTGTCAGCAGAATAGCAGTAGATTATCTGTTTTCTTTCATTCCAGCTTTTAGTATCAGATCAGTGCCAAAGCTGTTGACAGTTATTGTGTCATTTTGCAATCTAATGGTGAAGCGTCAACCCATTACTGGCATGATAACAGATCTGCACATTCAGTGGGGCCAGGAAGAGCTCCCTAATCCAGCTGAATCCTTGGCAGCATGTGTTCATCTGCAAGCGATTTTATGCATCAATTAGATTATCCTGGGATAATGTTTGTTTAAACTAAAGATAAATGGATTAATCAGTAGATTGTTGCTCTGTGTCTGATTCAGTCAGTCATTCAACTGGTCAGCATGAACATTGAGCCAAATAGTGCATTTTACAGGTGATTAAATATATCATTGTTTAGCTGGATTTCTGTGTTTAGTGCAATCAATTGTGAAAAAAAACCTAGCATTCAGATGTAATTTAAATGCTGCATTCATTGTTTCAATGAGAATGAATGGAAAGCAGTTTTGTCATATGGAATAGATGGAAATTAATTGTAAGAGAGGTCCTCACCATCAACCAAGCAAATTAATACTTCCAATGTGCTAGTGATGTCAGAAGATCTTATGCCCAGATCTGCACTATACTCAAACACTGTCTTTAGTATGAAAGACCAGAAAGGTATTCAAACCTTTTTGGCTCAAATATAACGAACAGAGATGGATTCATTAGATACATCCTCATGTTTGAATACAAGCTTGGCTTGATAGTATTGTGTGAATCTGCATTTTAACAAACAAAATACAGCATATTTTAAGAGGAAAGACATGCTTCTTCACAGAATATTTTGAATTCAAAGTAATGAAGTCCCACCCTCCCTCTGCTCAGGCATACTCTCACCTTTTTTAAAGGAGTTGTGTTGCCATGATACTGTATCTGAAAGATACCTTACCATTCTCCCCACAGAGGGAGCAGACAGCATTTGTCAGTAATACATGGATGTATAAAGTATGTTAAATAATACATGACTGTGCTATCATATGATGCTAGGGATTGCTAGAAAACTCTAACTGAACATACAGCACTTCTTCCAAGAATAGCATGCTAAGGCAAAAACGATTGTTCATTTGTGTGATGAAAGAAAGTTGGAACAATGTTTTATTAGTTTTCTAAATTGTCTATGTTTAATGTAAACTGTTAGAGTCCACACTTGGAGATTCTAATCAATCCTTGTCTAAGGATTGGTGAGAGTCAAATACAAAGCAGTGCATGCTAATGCAAAACTGATTTGATTCTTCATTCTTTCTGCTGATCAAAACTTGGATACTGGCTCTGCAGGTGCATGTTTCTCCAGTGATACCTTGCCTAAACAGACATTCTTCTTGTGTTATTACAACTTGGGAGAACGAGCAGCATAACTGAACCTGAACCTGTTCTCATCCAAGTTGTAAGCAGAGAAATGAGATGTATTGTAACCGCTCCCACTTGTACACTTGTTAAAATCAGCTAAATCTGTTCAAGAATGGACTGCATGGCTCCATTTATAGTGACATTTGCTAATGAGCTTATCAGGTAAGCTGACGATGAAATTTTATGGGCAAAACATTCTGCAAAAAACAAATGTAAATACTTCATGCACTTGGACTTCATCCCCAGCCTCACTATTTTTAATCCATTGGTTAATGCCTGTGTAATAATATGCATACAGGAATGTAGTTTGCACATGGTAGCCATCACTGAATTTCACCAATCAAATTTTCAACCCTATATGAACTGAATTTGTTATTAGCAGTTTAAAGTTTCTCATATGGAACCGATAGATTAGGATAATGTTATAAAATATATATTGCATTAATATTTAAGTGTAAGCTTATGCAGTTCAGCTCTAATATCAACTATAGTAGTAAGGTGATCATCTACACCAAGTAGAAAAATGTAAATGAGTTGCCTTGATTGTGGTTAATTACAGGTTTAACACATTGCTGATTTGTTTTATGTTGTACCATGTCAAGTTCATTGCATGTCAAAACAAGGGGAGCACTCTCTGTGTACCAGTACAATTCAACAAAAGTGGCCAGCTTCTGCCAAAGGAACACTTTTTTTTTAGTTCAATGTTACCTCTGTTGTCTTGCAGATTCAGAGTATTGCAACAGGATAGGAGGAGACCATTCAGTCCTCTTCATTCAGTCCTCTTAATTCCAGATACTTTAATTCACTCTTATTAGTCAAAAGAAGGATCTAATGTCTGTTTGATTTCTGCTTCCTCTACTTGCCCTGAACAATTAAAATATAGACAAGTTGAAATGAAATTGGGTGACACCATTTAAATTTTAAACAGTGCACTTGAATAAAAATCCCCAAGCTGTTTGTACGTTTAATTACAATAGAGCCTGACTGTCAAGGATACTATTAGAACCACATTTATTAGTGCATTTCACACCAAATAGCATTCATGACTAAGAGTCAGCAATAAAATTCCATTGTGTAATTATTTTTGATATGATTTCCTCTTGATTTATGTCCTTGGACTAAATTTCTAATCTCTCCACTTCTGGTTTACAGTTACGCAATATTTTCCTAATTTATCTGCAAAGTATTGTCAATGGTTTTAAATATAAACTTGTAACAATGTGAGAATAGATTTTGTAAAACGCCAAAAGAAAATTGTATATTAATGTTAAAATGGCCACGATTATGCTAATTTGGATCATCAATTCCATGAAGCCTTTTCAACTCTATTAGTGTAATTTGTTCATAGACCTCACTTGCTCTGGTGCCTGAAACTAATCTGAGACATTCATGTACTGGCTAGCCTGAAATTAAGAGTACAGTTCTAATTCGATAGGGATCATTTACTGGCTGCTTGGAATTTGATGCACATATTTTACACAGGTGCCAGGACTGATCAATGATAGACTGTTTTTGACCTTTGACTGGAATTTGAGCTGTACTCTTCACAATAATGTCAGAACTTGTGTGATAGCTCATTTTGAGTAAAGTACTAGAATTTGAGGTGTACTGGCCTTCCAATATTAGACTTTCTATTTCACCATTCCTTAGAGAATATGTATTTGCTTCATCTCATTATTTTGTGGTGACTTTGACCAGCACAATGTTGAAAACAATGTTGGTCTAATTTGTTCCTATGATTTATTATTGTGGCATGGAACCAGTTGTTTAACAAGAATATTGGGGTAATACCAAGGAAAAATTGTTAGCTGTGGTTGGCCCATTGTGCTGATCGGTAGTACTTTTCCACTTTCTAACTTAAATGTATTTCAGAGAATATCATAAAAATTATCTATCTTCCTTTTTCACTCTTGTTCCATGTTCTTCTTTGGACTGCCAAATAGCTCTCAGCAGTTTCCGTTTTGCCTTTAAAACATCCTCGAATTTGAATTGCCAAATTCAAGCTTACTATTTGAGTCATGAGTGCTATGACTCTCCTGAGATATTCTGTTGCCAGCTGTTCAAATTTCAAACATCTGCTGTGATATCTGTCCAGTCCACTGAAGTGACTGCTGCTGAGAAGAATCCTCTTTGAAAAGCACAAAAAAAGCTTCAAAAGTTGTGCCAATCAGGAAAAAGAATACTTTACTAATTAAAAGTGGCATCAGATATAGCCACTACCAAAACTAGCAAAGTTACACAGCTACAAAATTCACCTTCACAGAGCTCACTGATTTGGATGCCTTTTTGCATAATAAAATGTGTCTATGTCATGAATGCACACTATTGGTATAGGGTGTGCTGGATACCATACTGGGTGGTGTATAATATTGATTTGACCTTTTAATAGTTCATTCTTTGACCTGAAAGATCCAACTAATGTCCTCTGTTAACCTTATGCAGCTGAGTAACCTCATTCAGCAACAGGAAGGGGCCTACCCAGCAGAGCTATTTAAGAGTATCACCCACAACTTTTAAGACAGCTGAAGTGGTCAGGATGTTGCCTTGTGATTTATGGTTGGTGAGTTCTACAGACCAAAACGTAAGAAATAAATCCTTGGTAGTAAAAAAAAATAAAATATTGCTAAAAGGAGACTAGAAGTTGAAACTTTTCACCTTGTACTCAGAACTAGGAAGCAAGAAAAAGACTTGTAAAAAGGGCCATCATTTTATACTATGAGTGGAGGGTGCTGATTGGTTGGGTTACAGTTACCATGGAGATACTGCAAAAACAGTTAATTATCAATCTTAAATCTCAGACCAGGAAGGCAGATTCTAATTGGTCAGGGCATTGCCATGGGATACAAGAGTCACCATGATCATTTTTTGAAAAAGATGCAATTTCTTTTGTCCACACAAAACAGGTTTCTGATGTTAGAACCCTCGCTGAGTTTTCATTATTTTTTATTCTTTTTATTAATTTTGTTTTGGAATTATGAACTGAAGGTAATCTTTGGACTTTGGGAAACAGCTTGTTGTAAAAGGAAAAGAATAGAGCAAACAAGCTTTTGTTTTCTGAGAGATCAGGCTGGGAGGTTAATTACAGGCTAATTCTTGAGTAAAAGGGTTCCTACAGACACAGCAATCCAAGGGAGAGCATTGTGTTTAAAGAGGTAGGAGAAGTTGGCTATTTATGGGATCAATACTGAGAATTTGTTCCAGCAAGTTTGGGAGAGATGTTGAATGGGAGTTGAGGCCTTGGGAAGATTGTCAGTCTGTCAGGGAGAAATCAGAGTTGGAGTTGTTTTTTGAACTGTGTTTTCTGGGGAGGAGAGTTTTGGCTGCTGATGACACATAAAGATTTTAAACGCTCCCTGCCTAACCTCCTTTACTAGCTTTTGGAAGCCCAGAGCATAGAAAGCTGAGTTAGAAGTATTGCAACCTTTAGCTGAATGAACTGAAAAGGTGACCCTGATCGATGTCTCCAGAAAAACGACCAATGAATCCACATCCATGACTGTGAAACAACGCACTGTGAAAAACATTTAATAATCTGACCAGTTGTGTTATTTACTTTACTTATCCCTGAACTGTATTTGTTTGTTTGTCTGCCTTTTGGGTGAATGACACTGAGAAAGAATGTTTCAGGTTCAACACATAGACATTAACTGAATTACTTTGTTTTTTTTCTTTGCTAAAGCTATTGTATAGTTAATAAATAAAGTTGTTTGTTTAATATACAAAACCGGTGTCTAGATTCAATTTTTGTGAAATCTGGGATTGGTTATTAAAATGTCTGGTTAGGAACCATTAGAGTAACTATTGATGGTCTTCAAAAGGTTTAATGTAACTGTGCTGTTAGTACAGAGGTAGAAAGCCTGATGTGGTTCATTTGTCTGTCTCTGTGTCACAACATTTGAGTATTTTTGTAAGGAGCTTCCAGCATATGCAAATACATCACTGCGTCAGCCTAGCTGATGATCTGATTGGATTCTAGAGTAACTCTTAGCAAAGGTCTGTATTATTTAATAAATTATTTCTAATAGCAGAATCATATCTAATGGTGGCCATTTCAGTTACTATACCATATTCAACCAAGGTAAATGCTCTGCAACTCTCATGATTGCCTACAACATAATTTTCATTCACTCTCACCCACCCCAAAGCACTGTTAACCCTGCATGCCCTCTGCACTGCCTACTATCATTAGAAACACCTCCCTATCCACACAAACAATGAGAGCTGTGCCACCACTTTCAATTTCCTTAATACCTTCCTCTTTTTCATTCCATGGGGGAAACAGCCCACTACACAAAAGGTGAGGGTGCCTATCATCAGCTATTCACCCCTTATCAGGAGAGGATCCTGACTTTGACTGTCCAACATAGGGTGTGGATTTGTATATGAGATTATCCTTGTATTACAGTGGTGGGATTCCCCCCCCCCCCCAAGTGACGACTATCCACTTGACTTGACTGAAATCTCTGACAGCGAAGACAAGTTTCCTGGCTTGTATCTGCACTAAACAAGATAGCAGTAATATGAGTCTGGTATCCCTGGGTGAGGGACAAAGTGAAAAAAGGCAAATCAATGCAACAAGGGATGCTGTGAGTAACCAGGTAGGCTTACAGTGAGTGAATGCAAATAAAGAGGAAGTGCAGTCTGGTCCAGGCCATAAGCTGGATGTGTAAGCCTGAGTGGTACAGTGTCTTTACTGCAATATTAGAATGATGGTTATCAGTACAGCCCAAGAGGCAGTATAGAAGTGACCTGTTGGTGAAGCACAGAAGTGTTGTAAGTGTTCTTAGAAGCAAGTACATGTCAAATGCCAATGTTTGTGGACCTAAGGTGCATGTGGCCAGTGTCGATGAAATGTATCCTTAGATGTTGTTGCCCAGCTTTCAACATAAAGATCATTTGGAACAAGCAATGAGTTGAATCTGCCAGGTGTTCACTCTGATTTACGTATCAAGTTTTCCCAACGTAAAGCTTTCTTTGACAAATTGATAATGTGCAAGCTGAGTAATAATGAAGTGATTTTTAGCATTATCAAGGCATTTAACAAGCATTAATCCCCACCAGGTAACACCTTGCCACTGCCTAGTTAGAATCTCACCGACTTCTTGTGAAAAACATCAAAGGTGGACTGAGATGATCTTGACAGAGAGATTTGCTTTAATGGACTTGTCACCCAAATCCACCACAGATCCTCTGGGGTCCATGCCACTCAGACTCCTGTAAGATTGCAACCTCTCTGTTTCTCCTTGTCCTTCTCAGCCTGTTGAAGACAACATGCAGAGAAAAGCAAATCAGAGAAATTTCTATTCACTAAGAACTCAATCGCCTACAGATTTGATTACTGTAGGCAATACAAGTTGATAATCATGGTCTTAGGTTAACACCTCGGACTCTAACAACTTATGAAAGTGCATATTTTTGATCTTCCTGTTTGTACTAGACAGAATTCCATTTATAACTTCATACCTGTGTTGATGTTATGCATTGTTACTTTTCTCCAGTTGGTAAACAATAAAATTTCTCTTTCATCTAAGGAAATCTTGTAAGTGGCACCCTCGATTTTGAATTAGGGAACTAGGTTTGAACTGAAATGTAGTATAATTGTGTGCTAAATAAATAAAAAATTCTTTGTTGTTGCCAATCAAAGAAGTATCAAAATAAGGGAGTTGCTTTACCCCTCCTTATCTGGTCATAGCAGTCAGCAATGATTTTCATTTCACTATCTCCTGACAGTGTTAAATTAAAACCTAAAAATTGAAAGAACATAAACTATAAAAATTCTCCATATAAAAATTGTCACAAGAACTACGAGAGCAATTGAAACCTGTGATTATTCATTGTTCTTTAATTCAGTGAAAAGCTAGGTTCCATGAACAATTGTGGTTTTTAAATGATATTAATAAAATGAAAAAAAATTAATATTTATCGAAAAAGACATATGTGATTGTGTCTTCTTGCAGCAACATTACAGAATTATTGCATAAGTACTATCTTGGTCATCAATCCCATAAGTGCTTTCAAAGGTTTATTTACTAATTGATATGGAAGCATCCTACATGAACAGGCAGGTCTGGTCCACAGCATTGGGTGGTAGACAGAGTATGCTCTCTCCCAAAATTGGTTTAGTCCTAAAGGTGTTCTGACTGTGACTTTGTATAAGCTGGAGAGACACTCATACTACTAAAGTAGTGGTGTAAAGGTAGTTTCCTTCTTAGTGAAGCTGTCCATGTTTTGATTCAGTTGCAGGGCTTCTTGAGACCAGGAAAATTAGTGACCCACAATAAAAGCTTCAAAATAGGTTAAGTCAGAAGGCAGTTTCATTGACATATGTAAAATACCACCTCCCCAAGAACTGTTAGAACATAGAATGTTTTGCCACAAGGACTTGCTGCAGCAGAGATCAATGCATCATTCTGTAGAAAATGAATAAATATTTTAAACCATGTTATATGGTATTATTAAACAAGAGAGAGTGGCACACCAGTATATAATAGCTCCTTGGACATTGTCCCTTGTATTTAAATAGATATAATTAAACAGAATAAGAGAAAACAATAAGAATTGAGCACATTATAAAGGGAATAGTAACAGTGAGAAAGTGAGACTGTAAAATTGATTAAGATGCCTAAACTGACTTCAAGTACCCTAATATATATTTTAATATATATATGATGGTATATAGGTTCAAGAGAAAAGAGAGGAGGCATTCCTGAAATGATAACTTTCTGGATCAATATCATTCTGGCTCAATGATGAAGAAAGTGTTACATCTAGTTTTGGGAAATGAACTGAGACAAATGGGGCATGTTTCAGTAGGGAATATTTGGCAAATAGTGATTAGTTCAGAATCATTGAAGAAAAGGGAGAAGGAACAATTAAGTGTAAACTTAACTGCAGGGTGGTAGCACGATAAGCTGAGAAGCCTGCTCAAAAGCATATAGGATCTTTGGTTTTATTATCAGAGATATAGGGCTGGATTTAAAGGCGATTGTTGGCTCTCTAATATACTGGGGAACCAGGGAAGCCCAGTGCCACTTCTTTACAGAAGGCCCTTCATATGATTAAGAATGTAACCTTCTGTGAACTCTTCCAGTTCATTAACATCCATCTGTAAGTATGGTGAACAGTCTTGTGCACAGTACTCCATATACATTCTCACTAAAGTCCTGTATAATTGAAGCATAACCTTTCTACATTGACGTTCAATTCCCATTGCAATAAAACAACATTCTGTTAATTTTCCTGATTACTTGCTGAGCCTGCGTACTGATAGCTTGTAACCTTTCCCCTACGGCAGATGTTTTGCCAACTGGCCTGTTATTTTCTACTTTCCCTCCCTTAATCTTTTATACCATTGGTAATCATAAATCTATCAATCTCTACTTTAAACATACCCAAGAACTGAGCTTCCTGTTTGGGCTAGAGAGTTCCAAAGATTAACAACTCTCAAAGTGGAACAAGAGTTCTCCATATCTTGGCAGCATTTTTATTTTTAAATTATGTTCCCTGGCTCTGGACATCCTAACCGTTGGAAATATCTTACCTGCATCTACCCTATTTATTCCTTTATCCTATTCTCCCACTTCATTCACGTGGCTCCCAACTCCAAACTACTACAATTTGCATGTTTAGAATGTTCTTTTAAATACTGGAATTAAAAATTGTATTGTATATGTCAATGTCATTTACGCTGAGGCTAATTAGTCAGGAAATCTCCATCTCATTTGAGAATGTAGGACTGTATTATAAAGATACTAACAAACATACTGCATTAATATCAATGTTTCCTGCACATCCCTGGCCTCTTACCACTTCTTTGCTTTTTGTGTGTCACAAATTTCAAATCCAGGTCTTTCAGTGAGAAAGAAATTGAGAAATTGAAATGTTTTGTTACTTGCTTCAAGCATATTGAAAATTCTTATTTGAGTTGTACAGTGATTAGCTGACACTTATTTCTTAATGCCAACAATATTTATTGTTTAAAAAATAGTAATTTTCTCCAATTTTTGGTTGGGCCATTTGAAAAGAAATAAGCTTATCACACACATACTTTTCACTGGAAGTGGAATTTCCCAAGATACCTCCAAAAGAGGTTTGTCAGTATCTAATATTTGGGTGAATATTCAGATTATTTCAGTATCCTCCAGTGACCTTCAAATGAATATTTTGCTGAGCTTCTTTGTGATTGATGGAAGAATGATGATGTCGTTGACCATGTGTCTTGAAACTGGTGCTTGTTCATGTATTTTTAGTAAAATACTCTAAATTAAACAGGAAATAACTAATTGAGTATGGCTGATGTTTTTGGCCTGGTGTTTACAATTAGAGCACTGTGCATTTTTGACTCCTGTCGATAGATGAAAAAAATCAACTAAGATTCATTTGCCTTCAGATCAAATCACTTTGTATGATTCTTTCATTACTTCCATCCAATGGAGGGTGAGAGAGGTCAGAGAATAGGGTTGGTATCCCCATTTTATCATTGAGACAGGAGTATTGACGGAAGCATGCATATCAGCGATATCTTTTACTCCTGTATTCATTTTGCTTCAAACATTTGTGCAATATAAAACCCTGATAATGGGTCAGGTCTCATTTCCATGACAGCGATGAATTGAAAATCTCTGCTGAAGAGAATTTTTAAATGTTGTGCTGCTGCAGTTAGGTCCTGACAAGCAGGATAATCAAGGGAAATGAGGATAGAAATTGGAAGTTAAGTGGTGAACAGCAGAAATGTGGGTTATGGCAGCATGCCATGATTGGTGAGGTACCTGACAAAGACCTTCAATGCTGCACTGGACCCACTTTGAACACTCATACTCCAATTGGTGCCAGCCATGGATCAATTGACAGGATTTCCACCCTTGTGTCAGAAGGTTGGGGATTCAAGTCCAACTTCAAGTCTTCTGCACCAATATCAAGGCTGACCCTTTGGTGCATGACTCGGGCTATGTTGCACGGTTGATAGCACTGCCATTTGGATGTGATGTCAGACCAAGCCCTTGTCTTCTCTCTCGGGTGAGTGTTAAAAATCTCAGGATACTGTTTTGAAGAAGAGCAAGGGAGTTATCCTGAGTGTACTGACCAATGCTTAACCCTCAATCAGCAAGACCTAAACAGATTATTGGGTCATTATCATATCGTTGTTAGAGAGAGTTTGTTGTGCACAGATTAGCTGCCATGTTTCAGTGCAGTGACTACACTACAAGGGGAATTCCTTGTCTCTAAAGCACTTTGGGGTATCTGGAGATTGGGAAAAGTGCTATATGTATGCACATCTTTCGTACTTTCACATTCAGATAAAGCAGTTTAAAACAATGCTCTTTGGCAACTCCCAATGGTCCTTGAAATGATCAACAATTTGTCTGCAATTACACTACACCTTGCTGAACACCACCAATTCAGCGTTGGGTGCACCCGTGGCAATTATTTTGCAAAGGAGTCCTCAAACCAATGTTAGGGACCCATTTGTACATCCCTAGAGCCCAGCATACTTTTGAGGCACATTACTTTTACCAGTATGACCGACAGGCAGAACACTTTCTGGTACCTTTGAGCATGTAAACCCCATTCAGCACTTTTTAAAATTCATTTGTGGGATGTGAGGGTTTCGGCTGGCCAGCATTTATTGCCTAACTCTAGTTGCCCTTAAGGCAGTGATGGCTGCTTGGACACTCATTTTACACTTGATTATCAATCTATTTGCAAGGGAACATTTAATAAATTACAGATGGGCTTCAAATCATAGGAATAAATGAGTAAGAATGGAAGCCAACAAACATTGTTCCAAAATTTTTACTTTAAAATTATATTGTTCAATGGAAGAGGTGAATCTTTCATTGAAAAATCTTATTACACTGGCATCAGAATAAGACCAAAGCATATGGAGTCCATTAAAACACATCCAGACAGATTTTATTTTTGCCTTTTTTATTGTTTGGCTTTGAATGAACATTAGTACAAGGCGTAGTCTTGTAATACATGATCCGCATTTTTGAATTCATTGTGTCTGTGTGTATGGCACACATTTTGATACCAGATGTTTACAGGGTATGAGCACCTGCACTTTCAGAAAACAGAATTGAGAAAGCAGACCTCAGCCTGTTCTCATTAGCCAATCTGAAGAATATCATGTTGGAATTTCATGAGTTATAACTTCAAGAGAAAGTGAGAGGTTGGAACAAGTTGCAGGCCATTTTGATTCAGCCAGAATAGCATTTGGCCTACTCTAACACCAGAGTCTCTTTTCAATAGAATTAATGAACCACTGACCAGATGCTACCATATGACAGGAAGCTCCCCGCCCATTTTCTCTACCCCATCACCAGTAAACTGTCTGAGGTCTGTTCAGGCTTTCACATTATTCTGTGCTACTGCTAAGAGGAAATCTCTCTTAAAAATGAATTTGAGATTTGCCCTAAGGAGAAGCTGGTGAATTAATTTGGCAAAGAGGATATTGTGTTCCCTCAGCACCCGTAGGAAAAGATCGCAGGATCAAAGGTCATACAGGGAAGGATTCATTGTCTTTAAAAAATGAATAGTGATGAGTACAGCTCTTCACTTTGTCTCTCAACAATACCTGTCAGCACTCTCAACAATTTCCTCTCCTCCAGCACATCTATCAACATCCAATGATAAGGATATACTACATCACCTGTCTTTCTCATTCTAAATACATTGTTTCCATTGATCTCTTCACATGATCATGAACAACTTTCCTACATCTCAGCAATTTTAAAAAATAATTTGCTCATGGGATGTGGGCATCACTGGCTAGTTTATTTATTATTTATTATCCATCCCAATTGCCCTTGAGAAGGTGGTAGAGAATTGCTACAGTTCTGAGTGTAGGTACATCCAGGTGTTGGGAAGAGGGTTTCAGGATTTTGACCTTGTGACAAATCAGGAATGGCAATATAATCCCAAGTCAGCATGATGTCAGGATAGCTTGGAAGGGAAGTTACAGGTGATTATGTATTCCAGTCCCTGCAGTCCTTGTCCTCCTAGGTAGTAAAAGATGTTATCGATATGGTCTGCAACACAGCCAGGCTCTGTCAATTTTTTTTCCTTAGTTTCATGTTTGAAACATTTTGATTTCTACTCATCTCCTCCCCAAACTGATGCCACCTTGTTCTCCAGTGCTCTGAAGATGCAGTGTGCATACATTCACAATTCTTGAAAAATTAAGTGTCCATAGTATATTCATTGTTTCACCTTCTGCTGAGCAAAATAACACAATGCCTGGAAGGAGAAAGACTGGGAAAGCAACATTTTTCTTATAACCATCACTCAAACGGAACAGGAAGTCACGGTGACTAGTGACCCAGGTAAAGCCACGAGATTTGGGGAAAGGGAGTTTGCCAGCTTAAGAAGCACAGTACTAAGTCACTTTTCTTCACTTCATTAAATATTCTGTCAGCTTGACAGCTTCAAGCTGCATTCTGTCATCCTGCCTCCTCTTCTGGATGCTGCAGAAGAAGATACCTTAGAGTTGATATTGAAACTCCATGTGACGTAACGAGATCTGAACATGGTGCAGAATCAGCACTTATGAACAGTGGCAAATACTGGTGATGAGGATGGTCTAGTGTCAGCTTGCTGGAGATTTCCAACTCTGATTAGCTGTTTGTGGATGTACACTTCAGGTCATAGAGGTATAAAGTTATTAGGATTCAGAAGGATGCCATTCAGCCTGTCAGGCCCACACAAACTTGTGTGGAGAAATCCAGTCAGTCCTAACCCCCATAGCTTTGCAAATTTAGCTCCCTCAAGTGGCTAGTTTCTTATTTAAATCAGTACCCATCTCTTCTTCAACCATGCACAGAGGTAGTGAGCCTAGTTAAAGAACTTGTTGTGTGAATTTGTTTCTCGTGTCGCAAAATCTTAAACATGTGTCCTCCTGTCCTTGTATTAGAGCTAATGCAAACAGCTTTTCTATATTTACCCCATCTAAATCTCTCACAATCTGTATACCTCTATGATATTACCAGTCAGTCAGTGAAGTACTTGGCCATAATTCAGCCAGAGATGCCCAGAATTAAAATTGTACAAGTATTTATGCTTTCCATTTATTAAAATGTTTCTGTGAATTCCAGTAGAATTGGTACAAATGTGTACAGTAGCTTTAAGTATGGAATGTAAATAATGTAGTTTTCAAAATTTCATGCATTACATCCTTTCCCTTCTTAGAACCTGAAAGTTCACATTTCATTGATTCAACCATTTATGTTATGGTTGAACAATCCGGACGAAGGAACTGAGGGCATTGTTGCTAAGTTTACAGATGAATTGAAGATAGGTGGAGTGACAGGTGGTGTTGAGCATATTGAGGAGGCTGCAGAAAGACTTGGACAGGTTAGAAGAGTTAGCAAGTAATTGGCAGATGGAATACAATGTGGCAACATTTTAAGGTACGCACTTCGATGTAAGAATAGAGGTTTAGACTGTTTTCTAAATGATGAAAGGCTTCAGAAATCTGAAGCACAAAGGGACTGGCAGTTCTCGTTCAGGACTCTCTCACGTTTAACGTACAGGCTCAGTTGACAGTTAGGAAGGCAAATGCAATGTTAGCATTCATTTCAAGAGGGCTAGAATACAAGAGCAAAGATATACTACTGATGCTGTGTAAGGTTCTGATCAGACTGCATTTTGAATATTGCAAGCAGTTTTTGACCCTGTATCTAAGGATAGATGTTCTGGCATTGGAAGGGGTCCAGAGAAATGATTGCGGGAATGAAGGGCTTGTCACATGAGGAGCGGTTGAAGGCTTTCAGTCTGTACTCAGAGTTTAGAAGGATGAGGGAGATGAGGGGGATCTGATTGAAGCATTTGAATAATGAGAGGCCTGGATAGATTGGACATGGACATGATTTTTCCAGTAGTAGGAAACACTAGCACCTGAGGGCATAGCCTCAGAGTGAAGGGACAACCCTTTAGAACTGAGATGAGGAGCCATTTCTTCAGCCAGAGGTTGGTTAATCTGTGGAATTCAGTGCTGCAAAGGACTGTGAATGTGAAGTCATTGAGTGTATTTAAGATAGACTAGTAAGGAGATAAAGGGTTACAGGCAGAAAGAAGGAGAATGGGGTTGAGAAATAGAACTGCCATGATCAAATGGTCAAGCAGACTTGATGGGCAGAATGGGCTAATTCTGATCCTAGTTGAAAAGCATGGCTTTGGAAAAAGTTACAATCAACTTTATCAATCTTATTAGAACATATAATCTTAAATGCTAAACTTAAACATAACTTGACATTCTATTTATTATATTTTCTAACTTTTGTATTAAATTTAACAATGCACTCAGTTATACAATGAGATGAAACATTTATTTAACAACTGAATATAGTTCACTTAATAAATAAGAATGATGGGTGTTTTCTTTGATTATGATATTGTCTCACCTCGGATGTGGTTATATTTAACTCATTCTTCACTTGAGATGTTTATGCTGGATTTGGCTTCAGTGCTTGTGAATAGTATCTTCACTTTTTGAAAATTTAATTTTCAAATTTCACTTTGCTATGATCATTGAATTTTTTGTGTTGGTCACAACAAGTGACTGGATGTTATTGGTTTTGTTTCCAGTCCATCATGAACATCACACTTTACTGGCATCTGTACCCTTATGTCAGTAACATAGCTCTGAATTTCATGTTTACTCAGTGTTTGCTCACATTTGATCCTTCCGTTCTTGATCACACTTACTTACATGTAGATCATTGGATCTCAGTATGTGCACAGAATTTGTAAAGTTGATTGTAGCCAAAGGTTTTCCAGTATTCGGTTAAGAGGTTACTCTAAAGAAAGAGCTCTGATCTCCACATCTTGCTGTCAGCTTTAGCTGGACATAACACACACTTTTCAAGGGATGCCTGGATGTCTCAACTTTTCTATTAGACCTTGGTGAACAGAGTGTGATCTTGCAATGAGTGAAACCCAAGTAGTTTGCAAATTTACCATTCTTTGTTTCAATTTAATAATGATGAGGATTCAAGAGGGCATTGGATAGAATAGTGTGAAAGGGTATGGGGAGAAAGCAGTTTTGTACTCGATGTTTGAAGAGCCGGTACAGGTAATATGGGCAGAATGGCTTTCTTCTGCACTGTAACAATGCTGATTCTGTAAATGAGGGTCCATTGACCATTGTTTGAATGTTTCTAAACAATGCAAAAATCTATTCAGGCTCTTCCAGACTGCTTCCATTGAGTTAAAATTCACACAACACCAGGTTATAGCCCAAAAAATTAATTTGGAAGCACTAGCTTTCAGGGCACTGCGCCTTCATCAGGTGGTTGACAACTACCTGATGAAGTATAAGCACTCTGAAAGCTCGTGCTTCCGAATAAACCTGTTGAACTATAACCTGATATGTGTGAATTTTAACTTTGTTCACCCCAGTCCAACACTGGTATCTCCAAATCATGCTTCCATTGAAGTAGTCATAGCTATTTCAACACTGGGAATTTGTTGCGATCCTAAGTGACAACTTGCAGCTGTTTGCAGAATGCAAAAATCAACACTAACCTGGAGCTGCTTGAGAGAATCAAAGATTTAACATTGTGATTGCTGACATGGCAAACGCTGATTTTGTCTGATGATGCAGTTAATTTCTTGGAACTGCACGGTTTTTTCCAAATATTTGTTTGATTTGACAATTCCACGGTAGCTTTCATTTGCTATTTTGACAGCACCTTCTGCAATCATAGCAGAATGATAATGTATTTGTTATGTAGCCAAGATCAGATGTGGACACAATGTTGAGATCATTGTGAAGGCCTTGTAGTTAATGAGTGATTTTGTTTGTAGATGATCGCTCAATCACATCTTTCCAGTTTGATAATTCCGTAGTTTTCACACATAGTTGTAACATGACATCTTGTTTTATTGCTGTTTTGATGTTGGCTTTCATAGCGAACATGACACAAATTTTAGGTTTATGTGGTTGTGATGCTAAGCAGCAACTTATTCCTTAAGCCTACTAGCACTCTTAATTATTGGCAACAAATGTGCAAATGATGTTCAACTGGGTTTAGTCTGTCTGGCTGACACTCAACACTGAATTTTTACTCTTATAGTTTAGTATCATGTGCAGGAGTATGGTTTGGTGATGGAGGAGGCCCAGGACCTGCATGACCTTGCCATGTCCAAACCCTTACCACCCGACACCTGGAGGAATAATGCCTCAAATTCCGCCTTGGGACCCTGCAACCACACGGGATCATTGTGGATTTCACCAGTTTCCTCATTTCTCCTTCCCCCACATTATCCCAGTCCCAAGCCTCCAACTCGGCACCGTCCTCTTAACCTGTCCATCACCTTAGTTTCCACACTTCTCCTTCCCCCACATTATCCCAGTCCCAAGCCTCCAACTCCGGCACCGCCCTCTTAACCTGTCCATCACCTTTCTCATCTATCCGCTCCATCCTCCTCTCTGACCTATCACCTTCTCTCCCACCTTCATCTACTTATCACATTCCCAGCTACCTTCCCCCTTGCCCCACCCACCTCCCATTTATCTCTCAGCTCCCAGACCCACAAGCCTCATTCCTGATGAAGGGCTTATGCCTGAAATGTCGATTCTCCTGCTCCTTGGATGCTGCTTGACCTGCTGGGCTTTTCCAGCACCACACTCTCGACTTCATATCAGATCACCAGATTACCAGTCCAGCAGTAATACCACACCATTGCTTTCCTTTGCTTTGTCCAAGCTAATTCTGAGCTGCCTGTTCCATGAGCCTCTTGATTGATCTTTTATAAGGTACCTTGTCGAAGGCTTTCTTGGTATTCACAGAGACAACATCCACTACATTTCCTTCATTAATCTCTGTTCCTTCATCAAAAAATCAAAGTTGTGTTAATCAAACATAATTGAGTTTTTACCGTGAAGTGCTAGTCCTCCTTATTTAACTCCGACCTCTCCAAGAGCTGATCTTCTTAAATGTCTTTTTTCTAAGAAAGGAAAACATTTCTATCCCATCGCAGAGTGATATGTGTCCCATTTGAATTGAGCATACATTTTTACAAAGATCTTCTGACTCTTTCACTAGATTTATTAAAATTTCTGGTCTTCAACTTAAATAATTCTGAGGCCTTTCTAATTCTTCAGTCCTATTTTAAGTTTTTTTTCTAGCCCTTTGACAGTACTTAAAGCTGTGCTTGTAGAATCAAATGTCCATAAGAGTATAAAGTGGAAGAACAAAAGTAGGCCATTCAGCCCATCACATCTGCTCTACCATCCAATTAGCTCACGTCTGACTTGACAATCCTGAACTCTATGTTTCTGCCTTATCCTGAGAACTTTTGATTCACTTACTGATTAAAAATCTGTCTATCTCTGCCTTGAACATACTAAAGGATTTCATAACCTACACAATCCAGTGATGAATTCCAAGATTCGCAACCCTCAGAAAATAAATTCCTCATCATCAGTACTTTAAATGTGGATGATATCAGTGTGGTCTTGTTGGGCCGAAGGGCCAGCTTCATTTATTGGTACTTTTATCCTGAATTAGCCTTTTTCCTGTCAGTGTACAATTGACAAATGAAGCTAGAGGACTCTGGGAATTAGTTATTTTTAAATGTTTGATTGTTCTGATTGGCATATATCACTCGTCTGTATATAGGAAATATAAAGAGAGCCAGGACAGGACATGCAAAAGTACAGGAACAATCTGACATGTGTATTGATGATTAATGAATGGTGAAGGGCACAGCCTGTGAACACTTCCATAACCTTAGCTGTTTTCCATTGGAGTAACTAAATTAAAAAAAAAATCAGAGTATCACTTTCCTGGAAAAGCATTTCCTGGAATGATTTTGGTGGGGGGATGGGTGGAGGTGTGGTTGGGTACGGGGTGGTGGTTTGAAGGGAGAGAAGAGAAATCCAGAAGGACAGTGCTTTGCCACTTTGGAACTTGTGGGTTTTCTTTTCTTCATTCATGAGACGTGAGCATACTGTCAAGGGCAATAATTGTTGCTCATTTTTAATAACAAGGAGGTAAGTCATTTTCTTGAAGTGCTTCCGCCAGTGTAGTGAAGGATCACCCATTGTGATATTGATTCAAGAGCTTCAGGAATTTAACACAGTCACAACAATATTATTTCAAATCAGTTAAAAATCACACAACACCAGGTTTAATTGGAAGCACACTAGCTTTTAGAGCATTGTTGTGGTTCTGTTCGCCGAGCTGGAAGTTTTTGTTGCAAACGTTTCGTCCCCTGGCTAGGCGACATCATCAGTGCTTGGGAGCCTCCTGCAAAGTGCTTCTTTGATGAAATAGATATTCTATGATCAAAGTAAGACTCAGAAGAGCAATGAGGGAGTCTCGTGGTCTGGAATAGATAGATCCTTCTCCGACATCTGTAGACAGGTGAATATAGTGGTGCAGTCGCCCCACCCCCGCCCTCCGAGATGCAGTGCAGAATGTACGACAGACGACAGGAGCACTGGAGCATGGCAATCAATCAAACCAGATCGTGGACCTAACCCCAAGCCGGTCAAAGGTCATTCGACTGGGACAACACTACTATCATAGGGCAAGCCAGACAGAGAACAGCCAGGGAATTCCTAGAGGCATGGCATTCATCCACAAACTCCATCAACAAACACATCGACCTGGACCCAATATACCAACCACTACAGTGGACAGCTGAAACTGACAACCGGAAGCGGCAGGGACAGACCACTATAAACACCGGAGGAAACATCAAAGAAGCGCTTTGCAGGAGGCTCCCAAGCACTGATGATGTCGCCTAGCCAGGGGACAAAACGTTTGCAACAAAAACTTCCAGCTTGGCGAACAGAACCACAACAACGAGCACCCGAGCTACAAATCTTCGCACAAACTTTTGGAGCATTGCTCCTTCATCAGGTGATAGTGGAGGGCTCAATCCTAACACACAGAATTTATTGCAAATATTTACAGTGTGATGTAACTGAAATTATACATTGAAAAATTGATTGTCTGTTAAACCTTTCATCTGTTAGAACATCATGATAGTTTCACTTCTTTCATGTGTAAATCATAAAACCTTTTTTTTTAAAAAGTTGCATTCTTGGGTTAGCTGTTAACAATGGTAATAGCTAGACAATATGTTGAAGGGTGTTGGCCCCCTGTGTTCTCTGTCTATGCCATGATGTCTAATCTAAAAAGTGAGATAATAGAGTTTTACATGAATGCATGCAGTTTTTGAGCAAAGTACAATGTAACCCTGAAAGTACAAATTCACCCCACAAAAAATGTGTGTGTGTGTGGGTCTTTGTCTGTTTGTGTGTGTGTGTGTGTCTGGGTTGGGGGTTGAGAGTGTGAGAAAGTGTGTGTGCGTGTAGTGAGTGCAGAGTGTCTTAAGTCTGTGAGGGGGTGCATGTGTGAGTGTGGGAGTGTGTGTGTCTGTAAAGGTGTGTGTGGGTGTCTGTGTGCGCGTCTGTGTAGATGTGTATCCGTGTGTATGTGTGTATAGGAGTGCCTGTGTGTGTGTGAGAGTGTGTGTGTGTAGGAGTATCTATTACCTTAAAAACTCAGTCCCTCTGCCACAAGGTCACCAAAGCTGGGCTGTACCATTTACATGATGTGTGTGTATAGTGCAATGGTGGTCACCCGTAATGTGACATGAACCCAAGGTCCCAGTTGAGGCCCTGCCTATGGGTACCGAACTTAGCTATCAGCCTCTGCTCAGCCACTTTTCGCTGCTGCCTTGGAAGATGGTCACCCAAAGGTCCGATGTCAAATGTCCTGGACCACTGAAGTGTTCCCCAACTGGGAGGGAACCCTCCTGTCAAATCAGGATAGTATGTTTCTTGGAGGGAACCTGGAACTAGTGCTCTCCCCTGCACCTGATTTCCCTTTATATTCTCAAAGGACTATTAATAGGTGATCACATTACATCATGTAAATGGTACAGCCCAGCTTTGGTGACCTTGTGGCAGAGGGACTGAGTTTTTAAGGTAATAGATAAACTTTTAATCAAGTTGCTGCTTTTATCTAGCAAAGTTAAACTTTGAGTGTGGTAGTAGGCACATGTTGGAATTTATGACCTACCCACACCAAAGTTCAGGTACAAATTTGGAGCTTGTGCCTTACTTATGAAAGCAGAGACTGAGCAGGCCCCTTTGTGCTCACTACACAGAATACATGATGTGGAGGAGCCGGTGTTGGACAGGGATGGACAAAGTTAAAAATCACACAACAACAGGTTATAGTCCAACAGGATTATTTGGAAAAACTAGCTTTCGGAATGCTGCTCTTTCACCAGGTAGCTGTGGAACAGGATCATAAGACACCAACTTTAGAACAAAAGGTTACAGTGTCATGCAACTGAAATGATATATTAAACAAACCTAGATTGTTGTTAAGTCTTTCATCTTTTAGAGTGGGTTACAGGTTTCGGTTTATTAATATGTAAATCTCAGACCTTCTTGAGATAACTTAAAGTTTTATTCAAAAAAAGTGACATTTCGGCTCAGACAGTGTATTAAAGGTGTGAGGTTAGAGTCTGTCTGTATCCCAATCTTGAGTCAGACTGGTTCTATTTCCAAAGTAGGAATTTATAAAATATTACAAGGATTGACTGCCTGCAGGTTGTATGCTTTTTGAGCAAACTAGAATGTCTCTGTAAGTATAATTCTACAAATGCAAATTTACCCCATAGATTTAAATGGGTGTGTGCATACATGAGAGAGAGAGAGAGAGAGAGAGAGAGAGAATCACACCTTTAATGCATTGTCTGAGCTGAGATGTCACTTTTCTTTGAACCAAAAATGAAATCAATACCTGTAACCCATTCTAAAAGCTGAAAGACTTAACAGCAATCTAAGTTTGTTTAATATATCATTTCAGTTGCATATCACTGTCATCTTTTGCTATAAATTCTGTGTCTTATGATCCTGCTCCACAGCTACCTGATGAAGGAGCAGCGCTCCGAAAGCTAATGCTTCCAAATAAACCTGTTGGTCTACAACCTGGCATTGTGTGATTTTAGCTTTACACAGAATACAAGCAGTATTATCTGGATTTCTATGATGACAGATTGTTTTTAAAAGCGAGGATCTCTCTTGAAGGGAAGTTACACTGAATGATATTTCTGGAACTTAAAGAACAGAAAGTGAAACTTCAGGATAGAGAGAAAGATCCAAATGTGATGGTGGAGATGGTCAGACAGCTAGAGAAATAAACACCTGGGGTTTGCACATGAAAACCTAACCATTGTGCCACAAGAGAACGCGTACATATGGCGGTCTCCAAATGTATCTTCAATGACACCTCCTCTCCATCATAACAAACTGTCATGCTTCTCAATGCAGCACATTCCCACAGCTCAGCAAGGAATAGTCCATGGCAATCAGACTAAAGCCTTAGTATTCACATGCTCCGCCTCAATCTCACTTACCCACTAATCACCCACCTCTCTTTTGTCCTCCTTTTTGCTGTGCCTGGACAAACTGCAGTTCTTGACTTTTTGAAAGCATTAAATCAGGAAGGGACAGCTAATGTTGGGTTGTGGCCAGATGCCCAGGACCACACCATTCGCAGCTTTCTCCATACAGTAGCTAGTAAAATGATGTTGAACTGGGTGTTGGGAAGGGGCAATAGGTAAAAACACAGCATCATCCTCATTATTCAACAGCCTGGGTTTTGACTCAATGATACTGATATCCTCTGGAGGTAGGCATTCTTTGCCCCTGCTGTCCTCCCTCCTATGTTTCAGCTCACCCTACAAGAGACTGAACAGAAAGACATTGGTTATGAGTGGCAACTTTTTCACACAGAGGGTGTTTTGTGTGTAGAATGGACTGCCTGAAGAAGTGGTAGATGCAGGTACAGTTACAACATTTAAAAGACATTTGGGTAGGCACATGAAAAGGAAAGGTTTAGAGGGATGAGGGCCAAATGCAGGCAAGTGGGAGTAGTTTAGTTTGGGAAACTTGGTCAGCATAGACTAGTTGGATTGAAGTGTCTGTTTCTGTGCTGTATGACACCATAAGCCATTTATATCCTGGTTGGCCGAGAATATATTTTCAGGTACTGCATGCTTTAGACAACCTGCTGCAGTTTTTGTGTGAACAGATCACTTACTGCTTTGCCCTGTAAGAATGTAGCAGCACATTCTGGCAAATCCAGAAGTCACTACAATACTTTCAAATGCTGTCCTGAGTATATACAGACATTTTACAATAGCAGGACATCTTAATGACCATGCCTAAACGTTGGGTGCCTGGGTCTTTAATGAGTAAGACTTGCAACTTCATGTTTGACATAAGCCAAGTGATTGACTAATTCATTGCCCAGATATGCATAAATGTGATAGCTCAGCATTATACTAGCCAGTGAGTGGAGTGATGTCAGGGTAGCACATTCTTAACCCCAGCATGTGCCAGAAGTCTATCAGGCTTTGCCTAAAAGAAACCCCTTGCAAACCACATCGACCAGCTGGCAACATAACACATACCCTGCAAAATAGTGGCTGCTGGTGCACAGGAATGAATGTTGTCACCTCAGTCTTTGAACAAAATCTTTGAACGAAATGTCTGCAACACAAATTTCCAGCTCAGCAAACACAACCACAACAACAAGCACCCGAGCTACAAATCTTCTCACAAACTTTGAACAAATTATGTTTGTATATTTAACTGTGTATGGAGTTCAATCTCTGACCCAGCCTAACTGTTAACAGCATCCCATACTGTACTAATGAGATATTTTACATTTTCTTCACAAGCCAGTCTTTCTGAATAATGAATCACAGAACTGTTACAGTGAAGAGAAGGCCACTTGACTCATCACTTCTGCACCAGCTCTCCAGCAGTTCGCTGAGTACCATTCTCTTCTCTTTTCCTTCCAACAGTGCACATTCTTTCTTTATAGTTAACAGTAAAATTTCCCTTTGTATGTTTCAGTTCAACCTGTCGCACTGCTGCTAGTGAATGCAACATCACCTTAAACCTTTTGATATGTGAAAAAGGGTTTTCCTCCTAACACTATTTATTATTTGGTAAATACTTTTAAAAAATTATGCCCTTGTTCTCAATCCTTTCACAAGCAGGAACAGTTTCTCACTATCCATTCTGTCCAGGCTGCTTGACATGTTAAATACCACCATCAAAACACCCTTCAACCTTCGCTTCTACAAGAAAAATAGTTCTAACATCTCCAATCTATCTTCTTAACTGAAGTTCCTCATCCCTGGAATTTTCTTGTGAATCTTGTCTGCACTCTCCTCAAAGCCTTCACAACTTTCCTTAAGAGTGGTACGCAGAATTAAGTGGAGTGGTGTCAGGATATCACATTCTTAACCCCAGCATGTGCATGAAGTCTATCTTCATGTGTGCTTTGCCTCAAAGAAACCCCGTGCAAAACACGCCGAACAGCTGGCAGCTTAACACATACCCTGCTCCAGCTGAGACCGAATTAGTGGCTTGTACGAGTTTAACATAAACTTCTTGCTCATGATCTCTATGTCCCTATTATTAAAGATTACATACTGTATTCTTTACTAATCTGTAACCTTCAGTAATTTATGCACATTTACGTCAGTTTCCTCTGCTCCTGCATTCTTTCCAGAATTGTACCATTTTGTATTGTCTCTCCATGTTCTTCCTACCAAAGTGCATCATTTCACATTTCTTCACATCGAATTTCATCTGCCATCTGTCCACACATTCTACCTTGTCTATTAGTTTTGAAGATTACTATCCCCTTCACAGTTCATGGTGATTTAAAATTCATATTACTCATAACTAGTGCTGTATGCTCATGTTCAAAAATAACTTCACTGAGACCAGACAAATTCAATTTTGTAGAGAATTCTTTCAGGCAATGGCTGGAGAAGTAGACATTTCATCAGTCTCGGTTGGATGCAAACTGAAGTTCTATAAGTTCAAACTAGAATTTTACTTTATAGTAAGATGGATAAGTGGGGGAGAAAGGAATCCAGCATAGACAAAGAACCTGAGAATTGTATCAGATTTGAGCAGGTTATATTGTGATAGATGGTTAGGAAAGCCAATTTCCGGTCTTGCACAAAGTATGTATATTTTATCAATTTTCATTCCACCAAAAATAGCTGGAATCATACATAATAAAATAAATCTCAAGAGCAAAATGCATGTATAATTAATATTGGAAGTTCATACTGTAGTGAATAATGAGATTAGCTTGTGTGAGATGTATCATGGGATTAGAAGAATCAGATTAAATACATAAATAAAGTATGAGAGAAGCCAGCTATGTGAATTAACAATACACTTCATTTATCTAGTACCTTTACCATATAAAAATAATTTCAAGGCATTTTAAAGAAACTTTATTTAATAAAGTATGACACTGAGACACATGAGTTAGTAGAACAGGCGACCACACATTTGGTTCAAGAAGTAGGAGTTAAAAAGAGGAAAGAAAGATCGAGCATTTGAGTATAGGTATTCTAGAGCATGGGAGCTTAGAAGTTGAAGGCATACACATTAGTTATGGACATGCAATAAATCAGTACAATATTGGAGGAGCACAAAGATCTTGGAGGCATTTAGGTCTGAAGTAGATTATTCAGATTTTATTCACACATGAGACTTCGGCATTGCTGGCTAGGCCAGCATTTATTGCCCATCTGTAATTCCTAGGAGGCATTTAAGGGTGAACCACATTGCTGTGGGTCTGGAGTTCACATGTATGTCAGACCAGGTAAGGAAGGTAGAATTCCTTTCTTAAAGTGCAAAAAAATTCAACAGTGGTTTCATGGTCGCCATGAAGCTTGCTTTTTATTCCAGATTTTCATTGAATTCAAATTTCACTATCTGCGTTACTGGATTTGAACGCATATCCTCAGAGCATTAGCCTGCTGTCCAGATTATTAGTTCAGTGACATTACCACAATGTTACTGCCTCCCCAAATAAGGATAGGAAGGTGCACAGCTATGGAGCCATTTGAAAGCAAGGATGATGGTTTTCAACTTGAAGTTGATCCATCACGCTTTATTAGATTAGATATAATGTTATATTAGATTCCCTACAGTGTGGAAACAGGCCCTTTGGCCCAACCAGTCCACACCGACCCTCTGAAGAGTAACCCACCCAGACCCATTTCACTCTGACTAATACACCTTACACTATGGGCAATTTTGTATGGCCAATTCACCTGACCTGCACATCTTTGGAATGTGGGAGGAAACCGGAGCACCCAGAGGAAACCCACGCAGACACGGGGAGAATGTGCAAACTCCACACAGTCAGTCACCAGAGGCTGGAATCGAACCTGGGACCATGGTGCTGTGAGGCAGCAGTGCTAACCACTAAGCCACCGTGCTGCCCCAATCCACTGTACTTCATGGTCAGCATCAAGAGGAGGGACTGTGGCCGGACAGGCAGCCCAAAATAATTGATTTTTGCTGAACTTCAATAAAGTGACCATAAGTTAAAGCATGCTGGGAAATGGATGCAGGTCTTGATTAAAGTGACTGTGTCAATCCACATGCTGCAGAATCCAGATTGTAAGCAGCTGCTTACAGACAGTTTGCAAATAAACTTGACAGCTGCAGATCCTGCAATACACACCTGAATGGGACAATGGAATGTCACCATTGGGACAATCGACAGCATCAAGTCATTTGCTAGACATGGAGGTGCCTAGCACCATTATTTGGAGGAGGCTACGTGCACCCAGCATCTACATAATGGATACCTAAGGGCACCCTGCCATCAACATGCCAATTCCTGGTTGGGTCTGATCGGTCAGGGTAATCGAACCTGATCAATTCATTGGCAGATACTCAAGACCCTCCCAAAAGTGTGCAAAGACTTTGAAGGAAAAGAATCACTGCAAAATCCCATTCAGCGTGGTAACTTGAGAATAACCACTGAAAGAGAACACACCTCCACGACCATTGGAAGAAGAAGGCGGCATCACCATGCGGAGTTCAGCCAAGTTCTAGCGTGATGGTATATGATCATACAAAGTTAAGTATGAGATGGAGTTGTCGTGTTTATCGTTAGTTCATTGTATGCTTGCTGTTCTAGTATTGTGTCAAATAGATGAGTATTATTGTGTATCGTTAAGAGTCGACTCAATTCTTTTGCTGAATATAAGAATAAACATACTGTGTGGCAGGCACAACAAGGGGCTGCTGGATGCTAGTCAATAAAAATCAGAGAACAAATGGTAATGAGTTAAGGCTATTGAATCAATTTAGTGTGTTCCACTACTAGCTCCTCAACAAGAATTATCCATTCTAATATTACATTCTTTCCCAGTATTTGTTTATAAATTCATATTTGTATTTTTCATTAACTCACCTTATTATCCCCAATGTATAAGAATGCTCTATTTTTATCTTCCCACTTCCCCATAAGTATGGCATCATCAGCTCCTGCTGAAGCAAGAATCTGGCTACTCCCATAATCCCATTAACTGTGATGGCTGATGCTTGCAATTGATTCAGTCCACATTAGGTGGAAGACTGATCTACAGTTTTATTGTTAAGCTTCTATTATTAGCTTGCAATCTTTCTAGTTTCCCACTGTAGTGTGTCAGTGCTGGTAGCCTCCCCAGTTTGAAAAGAAAATGCCTTTGTTTTTGTGCAATGTAAATACATTCTAGCTTTCTTCATAGTTATCTAAAAGACTTGGCATCTTTCATTACTCTGGCACCATTATCAGCTTTCACATACCTTTGAGTTATTCTATAGTGAAACGTGGCCAAAATTGGATGCAGTCCTGAAAGTAGACTCACACTTGTTTACATAGTGTCAGTATGACCTCCTTAGACTTCTCTGTAAAGCTAATTCTATATTCTAATATTGTTTGTCTTGGCAAAATTTGCCATGCAAAATAGAAATATTATTAATATTTAAGAAGCAAACACACTACATTGTTTTGCTAGTCACACTTCTGTGGAAATAATTGCTATTTTCATTGTTGATTTTGAATATTTTATGCTATTCATGATAATATTAACTTTCGTCACTTATTAGAAACATAGCCGATGGCAACATTAATATTAAAGCTGCTAGGTTATTCAGAAAATGAAAACAGAAAATGCTGAAAGTCAGGAGGTCATGTAGATCTGTGGAAGGAAACAAACATTTCAGTTCAGTGATCCTCTGGTGTTGTTAACTCTTTATCTCCACAGATACTGTCTGACCCAATGAGTATTTCTAGCATTTTCTGTTTTTATTTTAGAGTTCCAACAGCTGCATATTTTGCTTTCTTAATTAATTAATTCATAATAACTTTATTAATGTTTTAAAATCAAACTACATTTAAGATTGGGTAGCAAAACAGTTTAGCACATTCTTTTTATTTGAGGCATTACTTTGGATTTAAAGCAGAGTGGATGCATATCAGTATGTCAATAGTTAACAGAAATTGAACAATGTGGACTCAGAACACTGACAATTTCTTTGAAGACATTACCAGTAAACTGAGTATTCTCTGTGCTATGGTGACATGGCCTTTCACGAAGCACCTCACAAAATTCCACATAGAATATTTCTAGCAAAACAAACATGAATGTCTTTATGAAAGATCTTTTGGCTAGGAGGTTACTGAAAAGAGAAACAGTGAGAGAATGACAGAACCAGCATTGAATAAATTAGTGCAGAGATCTATCTACATTAGTAGATTTGGATGTTGAAACCAACAGCTTTCAGATTCTTAACTAACAATATAACAGGAAGAAGAGAACTAGCATGCTGCTAAAGATTAATTCAAGGACAGAAATCTGTAATGTGGTGCTGTGGTAATGTTATTAAACGAGTAATCCTGAGGCTTAAGTTAATGATCTGGGAACAAATAAAAGCATAAATAATGAAGAAACTGAGCAAATTTTAGCTTAGAAAATAGTGTTATCATTTAGAGTTTAATCACTTCAGAACTGATAGCAGCTCGGAAAGTGTGGTATTGATGGGGCAGTGATAGGATAGGACTGTGCAAATAGGTGGCAAGGGGGGGGGGAGAGAGAGAGAGACACACACACACACAGACAAAATGTACTACTCAACTGTAAATATTACATGAGGAAGGGGTAATGTATGCCTAAAGCATATGACTGAGATAAAATTAGCAGAAATTATTTACCCAACCTGGAGTGTATTCATCGATAATGCTATTTTTAGTGCGTGGACAATTGCCATTCTGACTCTTGTTTTCTTGTAATGGTAAACATTGTAATCCCAAGGTGTGGAATTGATATTTTCTTCCATCAATTGAACATTTTGAAAAAGTTGGGTTTTTTGCCCCCCAGTAAGTGCTAAAGTTTGTCATAGATTAAAGAGGTCAGTTAAACTGACCATACACTGAACTTTAAGTGCCTTACAATTTTTGTAAGCAATAAAATGAAAAAATGAAGTCTCACCTTTGGCTCAATGGTATTATTCTGAACATTTGGGAAGGGCTACAAGCCCCATTCCAGATAGTTGAGTGTATTACCTTGGCAGACACTGAGCTGAGTGCTCAGGGTGCTGTGCTGTCAAAGGTGCTATTTCTTAAATTAAACTTTAAAACCCCACTCCAAAACCTGAATACAAGCAGGGATTTATAAGCAGGACTAATGGAGTTCTAACCATGTTGTTAGCAATTCAGTTCTTTCACATTAAGCTTTTGACATTTGATCTTAAAAAGACGTTCAGTATGCCCACAGGTGAATGTTAAAGACCCCATGCTAAAAATAAAAAAAAGTTGGAGAGTTTTTTTCTGATACCCTGACTAGCATTTATCCCTCGACTAACATTGTCAAAAAAAGGTTCACCTGGTTATTTATCCTTTAGAATTTGTAGAATTTGGATGTGTACAAATTGGTTGTTGTTTCACTATTTTACCACACTTCAATAATACTTCAGCGTATAGTATTTTATTACATCCTACTCTTTTGAACTGCGTTTCTTCCTTAGATCATTAAAGTTAAACCCTGCATTCGGGGACCTTTCAAAACCAATGAACTAGAATGTACAAAATGACATTTCTTATGAATAAAATATAAATACAATGTACTTATTTTTCTTCCTGTCACTTTGCTTTGCCATTACACAATTCATACCCCACATCTTACCACAATGTGTTTCTACTCCTTTGCCTTTTTACTTTCCTATTGTTGCGAAAAATGTTTAACGACATGTAACTGTTTGAATACTCCTTGACCAAGCTAATTTGTGTTCATCCTGGTATTTTTGAAAAAAAATCATCATCATCAGTTGTTGCCTTCTTGGAAGCAGCATTCTAGCTTGTATTGTCTTCCTTGGCACCCTTTGTCTACCTTCTTAGACCACGCACTGTGTGCTTTACTCTTCCTCTGGACTCTAGTGGGTTAACAATCATCATCTCTCTGCTCATTTCCATCATAACATTATTTTGATCGTGAATAAATCCCTTCCCATCTGTGACATCATTTTAGATAATTGTAGTGACATCGTAGCTTCACTTACTGAAGTCGGATATGAACTTGACAGTAAATCTGGACTGCGATAACCTCCGTGTTTTTTCTACTATGATGCATTGGTCATTTATCACAGGTTCCTCCAAAATCCTGACTTCCCTTCATTTGTATTGTCCAGAACTGAGTACCAATTGTGTAGTAAGACAACAATAAAACAAAGAATTATGGATGCTGGAAAGCTCTGAAGAAGGGTTAGATTAGATTAGATTAGATTACTTACAGTGTGGAAACAGGCCCTTCGGCCCAACAAGTCCACACCGTCCCGCCGAAGCGCAACCCACCCATACCCCTACATTTACCCCTTTAACCTAACACTACGGGCAATTTAGCATGGCCAATTCACCTGACCCGCACATCTTTGTGACTGTGGGAGGAAACCGGAGCACCCGGAGGAAACCCACGCAGACACGGGGAGAACGTGCAAACTCTACACAGTCAGTCGCCTGAGTCGGGAATTGAACCCGGGTCTCTGGCGCTGTGAGGCAGCAGTGCTAACCACTGCGCCACCGTGCTGCCCACGCACTGGACTTAAAACATTATTTCTGCTCTATCTCCACAGATGTTTCCAGACCTGCTGAGTTTCTCTAGTGATTGCAGCAATTGTGTAGAACATAGAAATGTACAGCACAGGAACGGGCCCTTCGGCCCATGGTGTTGTACCAAACATATGCTAAATTAAACTAATCCCTTCTGCCTGCTCTTGGTCCAAATCCCTCCATTCCTTGGATATTCATGTGCTTATCTAAACATCTTTTAAATGTCCCGATCGTACATGCCTCCACCACCATCCTTGACAGTGTGTTCCAGATTCCTACTACACTCTGTGTAAAAGACAATGCCCCGCACATCTCAGTTGATCTTGTCCCCTCTCATCTTAAATGCATGCTTCCTCGTCTTAGACATTTCAACTCTGGGGAAAAAAGGTTCTGACTGTCAATCCTATCTGTGCATCTCAAGATTTTAGATTTCTATCAAGTCTCCCTCAGCCTCTGCTGCTCCAGAGAAAACAACCTGAACTTTTCCAGCCTCTTCTTATAGCTCATATCCTCTAATCCAGGCAGCACCCTGGTAAACCTCTTTGGGGCTCCCTCCAATACTTCCACAATCTCCTCTAATGTGCCGACCAGAATTGAATGCAATACTGTGAGTATGGCCTAACCTAAGTATTATAAAGCTGTAACCCAGACATCCTGATTCTTGCATTCAGTTCCCCAAACAATAAAGGCAGGCTGTCATATACCTTCTTTACCATCTTATCTACTTGAGTGGCCACTTTCAGGGAGCTATAGACTTGAACTCTAAGATCCCTCTGCACGTCAATGCTGTTCAGGGTCCTGTCATTAACTGTACATTTTTCCTTAACATTTGATCTCCAAAGTGCAGCATTTCACACTTAGCCAGATTAAACTCTATCTGCTAGTTCTCTGCCCATATCTGCAACTGATCTATATTCTGCTGTGTTCTTTGACAAACTTCTACACTATTCACAACTCCACCAATGTTTGCATCAACTGCAAGCTTACTAACTCACCCATCGTTTTCATTCAAATAATTTATATAAATCACGAAAAGCAGAGGCCCCAGTACGGATCCTTATGGAACACTGGCCTCCAGCCAGGAAAACAACCTTCCACCACTACCCTCTATCAGCCATGGGCAAGCCAATTCTGAATCCATGCGGCCAAGTTATTGTGGATCCCATGCATCTTAAACTTCTCGATGAGCCTACCATGAGGGACCTTGCCAAAAGCCTTTCTAAAATCCATGCAGACAACATCCACTACTCTACCCTCCTCAAGGAACTTTGTCACCTCCTCAAAATTCAGTCAAGTTAGTAAGACATGACTTGCCACACATAAAGCCACGCTGACTGTCCCTAATTAGGCCGTGCTTTTCGAAATGCACATCAATCTTATACTTAAGGAATCTCTCCAAAAGCTTCCCAACCACTGATGTGAGACCCTCAGGTCTATTGTTTCCTACACTATCCCTATTTCCCTTCTTGAACAGAGCAACAACATTAGCTACTCAACAATCCTCTGGGACCTCTCATGGTCTAATGAGGGTCCAAAGATCCAGGTCAAGATCCAGCTATCTCCTCTCTTGCCTCTCTCAGTAACCTGGGGTAGTATAATATTGGATTTAAATCACATGTGCACCAGAATAGGTAGAGTAGTAGGCATCTATCTCTGCAGAGTAGAGTGAAGGCAGTAATTTTATCTCTGAGGATTTTACTCTATTGCACAATGTTTTTGTTAGAACATGGAACATTACAGCACAGTATAGGCCTTTCGGCCCTTGATGTTGCACCAACCTATGAAACCAATCTGAAGCCCATCTAACCTACACTATTCCATTCTTGTCCATATGCCTATCCAATGACTATTTAAATGCCCTTAAAGTTGGTGAGTCTGCTACTGTTGCAGGCAATGCGTTCCTTACCCCTACCACTCTGAGTAAAGAAACTACTTCTGATATCTGTCCTACATCTATCACCCCTCAATTTCAAGCTATGTCTCCTTGTGCTAGCCATCACCATCCGAGGAAAAAGGCTCTCACTGTCCAACCTATCTAACCTTCTGATTATCTTATATGTCTCAATTAAGTCACCTCTCAACTTTCTTCTCTCTAACGAAAACAGCCACATGTTCTCTAACCTTACTCTCGTTATTCTTTTATTCCTGACACACCTATAGAAAACCTTAGGGTTTTCCTTGATCCTAACCGTCATTGAGTTTTCATGTCACCTTTTGGCTCTTCTTAGCTCTCTCTTTAGGTCTTTCCTGGCTAACTTGCAACTCTCAAGCGCCCTAACTGAGCCTTCGTATCTCATCCTAATGTTACTCATCTTCTTCTTATTGACCAGAGATTCAACTTGCTTAACAGACCATGGCTCCCTCGCTCAACAACTTCCTCCCTGTAATGTTATTTCCTGCAACATGAAAAACAGTATTTGGATGTGGTCATACTAAAGATTCTAACAGACATTTACTACATCTAACAATAGTATATGACTATTACACTCGTCAGGCATAATGGGCTGAGCTTTGCTAAAAATAAGCGAAATGCAAGATTCAAGAAGCTTCATGGCATGTTTCTCTCCTTAGCTCCAGCAAGTTTCCTTTCTTTATGGAATTTTCAGCAGCATGCCTCAGTATCTACGCACGATGTTTCATGATGCCTTGCTCGCATTGTTGTGCACTCATCTGTGGTGGAGCTATTCACCACTCCCCTGATATCCTGGGAGTCCTGACACCAGGGCCTTATTTCAAATGCAGCTGTGTGGCATGTCCAGCATTGTCAGTGAGTTCCGGTATACGTGTAGAATTGGATCAGGGATGGCTGACAAAAGGGGATTAGCTCCTCAATGCAATGTCAGGGATCTGGATATCCTCATGGATAGTGTGGTGCAGAGAAGGGCCGACCAGAGGAGACCATGGTACCAGAGGCTGACAGTCTGGTCCAAAGAGATCACCCGAGTGCATGAGGTGTCCATAGTCCACAGGCACTGCAATGCCACTTGTTACAGGAGATAACATTACAGGGAGGAAGTTGTCAAGCAAGGGAGCCGTGGTTTACTACGGAGGTTGAATCTCTGGTCAAGAGAAAGAAGACGGCTTATGTTAGGATGAGCTGTAAAGGCTCAGTTAGGATGCTTGAGACTTAAAAGTTAGCCACATGAAGGTTAATGACCTTCTGCAATTTCTGAGGGCAAGTTCCACCACCTTCACTCTGCTATCCCACACTCACTAATGCTGTGATTGTGCGAACCTCCTATCGATGCTTATGGTATCTCACAGTCACTACTGCCTACACTATCCTCCCTGACTCACTCTCACAATCCCAGACTATTAACCTTGCATGCCTTCTGTGTTGCCCGTTCACTCACTCAGGACAGCTCAGCTTTTTTTTCTCTGCACCTGCGCTAACAGCTGTGCCAGCAACTTTCAATACACTCAATCCCTCCCTTTGTCTCATTCCAGATGAGAACAGCCCACGATACAGTGGAGAGAGCCAGGCAAATGAAGAAGTGTTGGATCTCTGGTTTCTCAATCTTCACAAGGAACTTGCACCAGCAGGAGAGGATAGAGCTCACTGCTAGGACCTCCATGTCCATGCAACCAAATGAAATTGCTTTCCATTCCTCTAGCTATTAGTAGTAGACACAGATGATGTGACAGCAGAAGGACCAGAAACAGTAGCCCTAGTTCAGATGACCTATCCCCTCAAAGGAGACAGAGTGGTGCCAATAGACAGCCAGCCAGAGAAACCACAATTGAACCCCTCAGCACTTCCTTGGGAGGGAATAGAGATGGCTGGGTCCTCCAGCTCCAGTCTTCAACACTGTGGGAGTTCAAGCTGAGGAAGATGAGCCTGTATTTAGCCAAGACACATTCAATATGTCTGGGCCCTCTAGCCACAAATGTCCCGAGGTTCACCTATCCAAAACTCTGATGCCAACAAGCTCTACTACAGGGCAAGCTTTAAGCTCCCTAATTGCATACACCAGCCAGAGTGCACGTGAAAGGAAGAAAATGCACATAGGTGGTGCAGATTATACTTCATTGTAAATATAATCTTGGATTTGTAAATACATGTTTATTTTCATCATCAGCTATGTCAGTCAATGTCATTTTCACTTCAACCGGTAGGATTCACCCGAATTGCTAAAGGAACAAGTACCTTCTGAGTTTTGTAAAGTGCACATGGTGCAGGAACTTCTCACTTAACACTTTCAACCACAAAACATCATGTAGAGTCATAGATGGCTAGCATTGGTGCCTTCAATCTTGCAGATGCTTCTAGACGTATGTTCGCACACTCAGCTGATGGTCATGAGAATATATTTACAGTGAAGTGTAACCTCCCTCACCTCTGTAACCTCAGAAGTTCTTCCACACCCTTTTCCTTCCACTAAATCTCAGGGCATCCCAGAGTCCACAGCTCGCCTAAGCAGAATCCTTTGGCCTTGGAGTCTTGGTTGGGCACCTCAGAGTCTGTTTTTAGCTTGGGGGCATGTCCAGAGGCAGGTGCAGCCTCCTTAGCTGCTGGGTGGAGAAGGAAGGCCCAGCCAACTATAGAATGTCGAGAGGAAAGTTCTGTCGGAGCTGTGTGTGGTGCCTCCTCCAGTTAGGTGCATCTGACACCACCTTGTCTCTTTGTGAGGAAGTGTCACCTGGGGTGAGGTCAAGATCTCTCGCCAGCCCTTCCCATTGCTTTGTTGTTTGTCTTCAGCATCAATGGCTGAGAGGTGGAGTGCAGATCCAGCAGACATGGAGTGTGTTAGACCTGGCTGGCCTTGGCAGACACCAATGTGACCATGGAGGTAGCCAGACACTCACATGCCAGAGGTAGTATAGTGTAAGCAACTTTGATGCAGTTCTGTAACATCTGTGTCAATTTGCCAAGTGTCAGAAAACATGGCTTCAGCGTCTGTGTCTACCTGTTCATTTTTATGACCTTAATTGTTGTCACCATGGGGTCCTCTCCTGACTCGTCTCCAGCTGTCCTCCGAGTGCCAGTGATCGGGATGTTCCTTCCTTTGCCAGCTGTGGTGATGAGGCAGTCAAATACTCCCCAGTGGATTTCCCCTAATCTAGCTAATATACCCACTGAGGTGTCAATATCTGTGTGGGCAAAGGATGCAGGATGTATCCTATGATGGATTTGTGATTATTTTGTCAGAACTGGAGGTTTTATGGGGCTGCACGTTGGATAGTGAGAACTGTGTAGATTCCACTGGCAGCTGCAAGAAACCGAAAGAGACAACACATTGCAAACAAGAGGTAGGAGTTCAGATTATGTTAACAGTTCTTGAAAGTGGCAGAAATGGGAAAGTAACACAGTAATGCTTCTTTCTTGATTGCTAGGACAGGAATGTTTCAACATCATCAAATGAGGAGTCTCCATCCCTACTGGCCAAAACTAGAATGCAATCCCACTTCCACCCCTCCCACCCCACCTACCCTGCCTGCCCCCTCCCCACCACCATCTAACTTCATTCTCTCCACTCTAACATGGACTGTTTTTCCCTAGAATGAGGCAAAGGGAGGAATTGGGTGAGATGAAATCGGTTGGCATTGCTGTTACTCCTGGTGCAGATTGGAGAAAGGTGTTGAGGTGTGTTGAGTAAGTGAATGAGTAATCAGTGCAGAGGCCATGCAGGGTTAGCAGTCTTGGTCTTAGAGTAAGTAAAAGCAAGTGAGACAAGTGTCCTGTGCAATAGTGAGTGGTAGGCCATGAGCTCTGCTTACAGAAAGAAGATGGTGGCACTTACTCTGGTGGAGGTGATCATTGACTTTCATATGGCATTTCTGAACTTTTCTCCAGAGCGTGAACATCACACTGACTGGGTGGCAGGCTCAGGCCAGGGTGGTAGACTCAGGCCAGGGTGGCAGAGTCTGATGTTGTGGTCTCCTTTGCTGGTTCTGGGGGAAAGAAGAAAGCCCTCCTCAGCTTCACCTCAAATCCAGGTCCTGTCCACAAAGCAGACCATAAATTCGTTTGCTATGTCCAGGGCAAATAACACAAACCATTCAGATCAATTCCTGACTTCCGGCACTTAACCTGGTGCTCAAAAGTCTTATTAAATAAGGTCCTGACACCAGGAATCCTGGGATATCCCAGCTGTGTTCAGTATTTCCACCAATGGGAGTCAAGATTATGATGGTGGGGTGCCATAACGATGTGATACATAGGTAATGAGGTGAGTTTGGGAAGATGGCATGAGAAAACATGCAAGCTTCATGTAGAGAAACCCGCCTTGACACTCCCCAAAGAAATGACAGTTAACCAATTTCTGGTAAGATTCAACCCATTAAGTTTTACAGAGAAAACATAATGTATCAAGAAATTTTACATTGAGAGGCATGTTATTCTGAGAGGCTATTTTGTATAAAGGCAGTGAATCTTGGGGTCTTATCTGAGAAAGGAGTATGATATTGCATCTCCATTTTAGAAAGGGCCATACTATTTTGGAGGATGTGAGGGCAATATAGAGGTCAGGTTAGCAAAAGTGAAGTTGCCATTTATAGAGAAGCCAGTGCCTTGCAAGATGGGAAATAGTGCCATATAGATAGATTTAGAGAATAATAAAGCATCATTAGCAGGAACTAGATGTCAGGGTTTAGCATAAATCCTGAGGAGAGAAATTAATTAAATATCATTGTTCTCATTGATATAACAATAAAAACACAAACTGCAAAATTTCACTCTGAATATTTTTGCAGATGGAGTTAAATAAAAGCAGTTCACACATGCAGCAATTATCTAACACTGGAACAGAATAATATCTGTACTTAGATCAGTGTGTCATGAAGACTGGCTCTCCTTTGCTACTCCCACACACTCACCCAAGTTCTCCTTCATGCTCTCTGCATAAAGCATTTCCTTCATAAGATAAGAGTTAATTATGTTTCTACTAGGAGAAAGCTGCAAAATGTGACTGATTCTACAATAACGCATACCAACCAAATCTGGCTGTTTTTGAGAAAAATTGCAATAAACTAAACACCATCTCTTGTGCTAATTTTAATTATGTTGCATGTTAATGTTATTAAGAAGTTAACACTTGTGCTCATCAACCTGTTATTTTCGAGCTGGTACACAAAATATTTGAGATTATTTTTTAGCCATAATTAAGATTAAAACATGGAGTAAATGCACAATATTCTGTCTATCAAGCACATTGTAATTCCACAGACTCCATGTCGTAGTAAGTATGCAGGCTGAGGGGGAAAACAGGTAAAATCTAGTTCATGTGTGTAAGATAAAAGAAATAATCCTTTCCCCCATTTAACTGCATCGCAGGTTCATGTTGCCTGTGCTTTACCAAGGGAACCATTCCAACTGTTAATCACACTCTTTAGGAAGAAATTCTTCCTGATGTCTGCTTTAAACTACTTTAAAATTATTTGTCCAGATAAACTGAAAATCCTCAGTTTCTTTAGTCTTCCTTATACAACAATCATTTGACATCAAATTTCAACCTTGTGTTCCCTCTCTGCACTGTCTCCATAGACTTGATGTCAGTGACCTAGAAGAAATAACCTATTAATAGTTCAATCAAGTTGGGTTATTATACAGCCTTACTGTGACATTTGCTGGCTTGTATTCAACTGAATAATAACACAGTTCAGGATTCTGTTTAATCTCGATTTAGTGAATCTACGATCATTTCTGGACTCCTTTCTTCTTTATTGTAACTATCCCTACATGATCCATAACATGCTTACAATATTCTGTTTTCCAGTTTACGGTACTTAATATTTCTCCATATTGAATTTCATCTGTTAGTAGCAGGAACTTTTATCAGATTTCTAAATGGTTATCTATCTTAACAGCCACCCTTGACAATCATATTATTTTAATCAGCAAACCTGACTAGTCAACATTAAATTATATATCAAAGTCATTCAGAGGACACAAGGGGAATTTTTTCATGCAGTGTGTTATAATGATCTGGAATGTATTGTGCAAAAGCAGATTTAGTGGTAATTTCCAAAAAGGAATTGCATAAGTAATTGAAAAGGGAAAAAATAATTAGGGTAATGAAGAAAGAGGGGCCACTGGCAATAATTAGACAGCTCTTTCAAAAGGTCAGCACAGCTTCCGTGAGCCAAATAGTCTCCTCCTGTGCTCTACGTTTCTATGTAAACGAGGAACAATTAGCTACAATCTTTGGGTACCCAAACCTGACAGTCACCCATACAATTTTATTTGCTTTTCCTATTGTGTACAAGCTTTACCTTGAATTTCAATTGCTGTTTCACATTCTATCAAAAAACTTTAGAAGCTTTAACACCACACCATGTTTTCCATCAAACATTCCAAAGTAGCTAAAACACAGGCCAGACACAATATTTTATGTTCTTCCTGCATTGTGACATTAGATATTCCCAGGTGAGATTCAGCACAGATGCTTATTGATTTTCACCATGTTCATGCATTCTTATACACCAAAATTAAAATGCTGTTCTCATTTACAAGGGTCACGTTGAGTCTTGCTGCTTCATTCCAGTTCCCCATTCAAAGCCATCGATCCTCTCACTCTGGGCACTTGTGTATTTCCTCTTCCAATGTTCCACACTTGGTGGTCGAGCATTAACCATCTTGGACCTCCTCTTTGGTAGTTCATTCCTAAAACTCTCTTGTCTATTTCTTATCTCCTCAAAACCTTTTGTCACCTTTTGCGATTTCTGATAATTTGATCACAGAGTGACTCTAGTGTAAGTGAAATAAAGTCATAGATTCCTAAAAAGAAACAAACTCTTTGGTCTGACTTGTTTGCGCCAACCAGACACTTGAATCCACCTAGTCCCATTGGCCAGCATTTGGTCAATATCCCTCTAAACCCTTCCCATTCACATACCCATCCAGATGCCTTTTAAATGTTGTAATTGTACCTGCCTCCTCCACTTCCTCTGGCAGCTCTTTCCATATACGCAACACACATTGCATGGAAACGTTACCCCTCAGATCCTTTTTAAATTCTTTGCCTTTCACCTTAAACCTATGCCATTTAGTTTTGGACTCGCCTACCCGAGAAAAAAGACATTGGCTCTTCACCCTGTCCATGTCCCTCATGACTTTATAATCTATAAGGTCATCCTTCAATCTCCCATGCTCCAGGGAAAAAAATGCCACCGCCTAATTAGACTGTCCTGGCAACATCCTTGTAAATCTTTTCCGCACCCTCTCAAGTTTAACAATATATCAGGATTAAGTTTCTTATGTAGCTAGGTTAAAATCCACACACATGCCATATAAGGGGAAGTGAATTACTCAATTGGCAAATGGTCGTCCTTCCATATCCCCTAAGTCAATCCTAAGATTGATATCTTAATAAGATTATTCATTAAAGGCAACGAGACATGTTTAACTCTTCACTTTAAATCAGTCAAGAAACTGTCTAGAGTTTACTAACTAATTAAGTCTGAATAATGCTTTGTCAAATTGTCTTACTTCAAGTTGTTCGGAGTATATTAGCATTTCCATTACCAACCTCCCACTGGGATTCATGCAAGTTATTAAGTGAATGAATTAACCCTTCTTTGCAAATTAATCACAGTAATTCACTATTAACAGCTTGTTGAGTATAAAAGTAACATTTGGTTCATTTTCTGAGATTTATTTAGGAAATAGCTTTCTCAGATAGCTGACATATTAATAGTATTTGATAAAAGTCTATTGAATTAAAATTGATTCATATGTTTTCAGAACCCAATTGCAATTGAAACATTGCTGCTAGTTCCTTATTTTTGGATGTATTTTAGCAAGTCCAAAGAGAATACAGAGGAACCTCGATTATCCGGACACCAATTATCCGAAAATCGGATTATCCGAAGGAGATCTCGAGGTCCCGATAGAAACATTACATTAAAGACGTGTTTCCAACACTGATCGCATCTTTTGTTTACACTGATTAAACAGACACTGTCTCCAAATAACTCACCTCCCGCCCTCTCTCTCCCCACACTTTCCTTGGAGTTCTACAGAGGGTTGTACCCTAAACTCCCCCTCCCCCACTTCCCAGGAATAATCTCTCCAACATTGTCTTGCGCAGGGCAAACGTGGAACCTGTCAAAAATTTGGAGTAAAAAGTTGTGTGTGTGGCTGTGGCTGTGTCTGTGCACGATTTGGAGACATACCCCACAAAGGCAGCTGCAGCAGCAGCAGTCTTGTTGTTGGTGTGCAGTCCAGATGCCCCGGGGATGGGGGGAGGGGCTGTTTTGGGAGCAGGGGCTCGTGCGCTTTGTGCTGGGGGCCAGGGGGCAGGGTTGGACTAGGTTGGGGGGGCGGGCTGCGGGGTTGGACCCGTTTGGGGGCGGGGTCAGGGTTGGACCAGGTGGGGGGTGGGGTTGAACTGCATTATGGGTGCAGTGTTGAACGGGGGGGCAGTCTTGGGGGTGTGGGTTTGCGTGCTGTGTGCTGCTGCTGGTCTCCTGAACAGAGAGCAGACTTTAAAACTCCAAACCCCAGAGTAAAGGCATCTAATCGATTTTCCAAATAAATGATTATCCAAATGAAATAGTGCCTGCCCATCTTGTTTGGATAATCGAGTTTCCATTATAATTCAGCTCAAGCCCCAGAGGAATACAGGAAGCTCAAGAGGGAACTTCAAACAGCAATTACAAGAGCAAAGAGTGGCATGAGAAAGGACTTGTGAACAGGATTAGGGAGAATCCTAATATATTTAATAAATATATTAAAGGGAAGAGGGTTACCAGGGAAAACATAGGGACCAAGGGGGCAATCTGTGTGTGAAGCCGCAGGAAATTGGAAGGATGTTGAATGAATACTTCTCTTCGGTCTTCACTCTGGAAATGGAAAACATAGGTACTGCATTCAGGAAAAAAGGACCATAAGGAACTTGCACCATTTGACAAAGGAAATAGAGAGGGATTGAATGCTTATCAGGCTTTAAAAAAAGGACAAATCCCCTGGCCCAGATGAATTGCATCCCCGGCTGCTGTAGGAGGTGAGGCAGAAAATTGCAGGGGCTCTGACACCAATTTTTAATTCCGCTCTGGTTACTGGGGAAATGCCAGAAGAATGAAGGATGGCTAATTGGTTTCTCTTTTTAAAAGGGGTGGTCGAGATGAACCAGGAAAGTACAGACCAGTGAGTCTCATGTCAATGATAGGGAAACTATTGGAGAAAATTCTTAAGGAGCGAATTAATACCAATTTGGAAAGGCATGGATTGATTATGGATAGTCAGAATGGCTTTGTCAGAGAGAGATCATGCCTAACAAATTTGTTGTGTTTCTTTGAAAATGTGATGACGTATGTGGAAGAGGGAAGATCAGTTGATATCATTTACTTGCATTTTAGCAAAGCTTTTGACAAGGTCTCACATGGGTGATTGAGTAGGTTAAAGCACATGAAATTGAGGGAAACCTGGTGAGATGGATAAGAATCTGGCTTTATAATAGGACACAAAGGGTAATGGTAGAAGACTGTTTGAATGTCTGGAGACTGGTGTCCAGCAGTGTACCACAAGGATCAGTACTGGGACCCTTATATTTGTTATATACATAAATAACTTGGAGGAAAATATGGGCGGAATGTTAAGCAAGTTTGCAAATGACACTAAGGTTGGTAGAGTGGTTAACAGGGAAAAAGATAGTTGTAGGTTACAGGAAGACATAGATGGGTTGGTCAGATCAGTGGCAGATGGTACTTAAGTGTGAGGTGATACACTTTGGAAGAAGAAACAAGATGAGGGAGTATTTAATGACTGGCAGGACACTGGGTAGCTTAGGGGAACAGAGCAATCTTGGAGTAAATATTCACAGACCCCTGAAGTCAGCAGAGCACTTGAATAGGATAGTTAAGAAGACATATTGGACACTTGCTTTCATCAGTCCTGGCATAGAGTATAAGAGCAAGGAAGTAACATTGGGGTTGTACAGAGTATTAGATTACATTACATTACATTACATTTACAGTGTGGAAACAGACCCTTCGGCCCAACAAGTCCACACCGAGCCGCCGAAGCGCAACCCACCCATACCCCTTACTTAACACTATGGGCAATTTAGCATGGCCAATTCACCTGACCTGCACATCTTTGGACTGTGGGAGGAAACCGGAGCACCCAGAGGAAACCCACGCAGACACGGGGAGAATGTGCAAACTCCACACAGTCAGTCACCTGAGGCGGGAATTGAACCCGGGTCTCAGGCGCTGTGAGGCAGCAGTGCTAACCACTGTGCCACTGTGCCACCCACATTGGTTGGGCACAGTTCAAATACTGTGTGCAGTCACCTCTCTACAGGAAGGATGTGATCGCACTAGAGAGGGTACCAAGGACATTCACCAGGATGTTGCCCGGATAGAGAAATTGAGCTATAAGGAGACACTAGATAGGCTCAGATTGTTTTCTTTAGAGCAGAGAAGGCTGAAGGGGGAATTAATTAAGGTGTATAAGATTATAAGGGATAAGGACAGGGTGAATAGACAGCAGTCGTTCCCCTTGGTTGAGGGGTCAATCACGAGAGGGCATAGTTTTAGAGTGGGGGCAGGAAATTCAGAGGGGATTTAGGGAAAAAAATATTTTCAGAGGGTGGTGTGAATCTGGAATGCACTGCCTGGGAAGGTAGTGGAGGCTGGAAATCTTATAACCATTTATTTTAAAAATATTTGGATGAGTATATCAAATATCATAACATTCAAGGATATGGAAAAAGTGCAGGAAATTGGGATTAACACAGTTTTAGTGGTGGTTATGTTGATGCGGACTCAATAGGGTCTTTTCTGTGCTGTCTGACCCTATATTTACTTGCTGCACTGGTGGCTGTATCTGGATCAACTGACCAAATTTCACATTCCTTGATTTTGGAATACACATGCATTTAAGTGATAATTTGCATTAGGCTTGTATATCCACACAAATTTATGCTATGTTGGAATCCATTTTCCAATTTGCAGTGTAAAAATCTCCTATATTTTCTACTTCAAAAGCTGCTAAAAACTTAAATCAAATTAGTTAACAACTGACGAGTGAGCAACCCTCATCCTATCTATGAAAGACCAGTTAATAGTCAGAAAAAAAAGGAGTAGGTATACATGGGATATTTTCAGATTCTTAGGCCTCAGCTGTTTAGAATCTTTATCAGTCCAGATTTGTTGATGGTACAAGTCTAGCTGGGATAGTAATCTGAGGAGGCATATGAACCTTGCAAACAGATATAGACCAACTAAACATTTGGACAAGAAAATCACAGATGGAGTATATTGTCAGGAAAATTGAAATTATCCCCTTTGTCAGCAAGAGTGGAAAAACTGAGTTTGTTTTTTAAACATGGCTGGACAGAGGGCAAGAGACCCAAGAGTCCCTGGATTTGGTTTGAATCAGGAAGTGGAATGTTTCCCAAATGAACTTTCCATGAAATCAACAGCCAGGCACAGAAAACTCACCAGAGCAATTGCACTCTGGACCAGCACCAAGGAGCCCGTGACTGTTCACAGAAGGACAAACCCCAGAGTCTCAGGATCTGAGAGTAGGAGGGGCTGTTCACAAAGTACGAGATCAAAGGGAAGAGGTATGGGGCTAAGCATCATAAACAAAAGCAAGCTGCGGCTATCATCGGGCTCTCACCTTGTTGACATCTAGTCCCTTAACTAAGCACCGATTATCTCTGATCAGGAGACTATCCCATGCTCCCCACACTGCAAGGTGACAGGCAGTCTGTACGGTTTGATCTGTTATGCAGACTGCATATCATTAGCTCAGTTAGCAGCTGGTTTAATCCAAGTAGCAGCAGCATGAGGCCTTTGGGTGGTTCTTTAAGGGCCTAATCAGCATTGAGCTAGATGATTGACCATGGATCTTCCCACTCAGGTGGGTTAATTTGCAGTTGTCATTGTTGAGCTCACCTATCCACTTTCCAGAAGACAAGAGAATTAGATAAGGGACACTAAAGAGATCTCTGTAGATACATCAAGGACTCTAATTGTTATGATCACCAGGTCATTCTGAGCAGTAATAGTGGTCTCCAAATGGTAGGTGATATCAGTTTACAGTGGTATTCAGTGTATCTTACTTTCTTCCCTCAATTATCACTAAATTAGTTGTTACCATCCCTTTCTTGTAAAATCTATTCAGTGACTCTTGGTATCACTCAGTTACCCTCCATCTACAATAATTACCAGTTCTGAACTCTTTATCTAACTCATTGCTCTTTCTCTCTTAACCTCTATGAAAGGAATTACCGACCTTTATTGCCTTTTATTTAATAGCTTAGCAGGTCCATTTTTACCCTTTTACTCACTTCCATTCTTTTTGACTGCTTCTCAATTCTTTGGTAGTTTTCTCTGCCCTCTAACTCGCTGATTTCCAGTACTCTCTTTCATCATAATGTATTGTCAGTGCTGTCTTTCATCCTGTCTAATGTGCTACAGCCTATTTCTTTTTATACTCTATGTGGTTTAATGGCTGACTATGTAACCCTGTAGCTCACTGTGAGTCCTCTTTTATTCTGTCTATAATCTGAAGAGAAGTCTATTGTTCCACCTTTAATGGCAATAAGTAAAAAGGTTAGTGCTGGTTTTAGATGGAATATTGATGCCGATGTTGAAGAGCTTCAATCTTGACTTTAAGCAAGGAAATAAGATTGACACAGAGCAGTACCAGATTTCTTTCTTTATAGACAAACCATACATTTAGTTTTCAAGTCAATATTTAGAAGTAGATTTTATAAGCAGTAAAGCTCAATACTCTCACTTGACAGGATTGTAAGTTTTGATGCACACCGGCCATCACATAGCATTGATTCATTTAAGATTGATGCTAGCTGAAAGTACATCTCTCTTGTCTCAAATTTGGCAGGTATTTTATTACAGCTGTCTTGTTCCTATCTTCTCCTCCACTCCTGGTTCTTACTGGACTATGATTCCACAGGAAGCCTTTGTCACAAAAGCAGCTATTCTCATGTGTAAATCCAGGGAGTCCTTTTATTTGATCATTGGATACGAGCATGATTGCTAAGGCCAGCATGTAATGCCTAACTGCCCTTGACAGTATTTCAGAAGGCAGTTATGAGTCAATCACATTATGAACTTGGAGTTACATATAACCTAAACAAATCATTCATGTTCGGCATTACTGATATTAGCTTTTATTCCAGATTTAGAGTCAGAGTCATAGAGATGTACAGCACGGGAGCAGACCCTTCAGTCCAACTTGTCCCTGCAACCAGATATCCTAATCTAAACTAGTCCCACTTGCCAACACAAAGCCCATATCGGTCCAAAGCCTTCCTATTTATATACTCATCCAGATGCCTTTTAAATGTTGTAATTGTACCAGCCTCCACCACTTCCTCTGGCAGCTCATTCCATACACGTAGCACCTTCTGTGTCAAAATGTCACCCCTTAGGTCTCTTTTATATCTTTCCCCGCTCACCCCAAATCTAATTATGGACTCTCCCACCCCAGAGAAAAGGCCTTGCCTATTGACCCTATCCATGCCCCTCATGATTTTATAAACCTCTATGAGGTCACCCCTCAGCCTCTGACGTTCCAGAGAAAACAGCCCCAGCCTATTCTACCTCTCATGATAGCTCAAATCGTCCGACCCTGGCAACATCCTTGTAAATCTTTTCTGGACCCTTTCAAGTTTCACAATATCTTTCCGATAGGAGGGAGACCAGAATTGCAGGCAATATTCCAATTGGCCTAACCAATGTCCAGTACACCCACAACATGACCTCCCAACTCCTGTACTCAATACTATGACCAATAAAGGAAAGCATACCAAACACCTTCTTCACTATCCTATCTACCTATGACTCTACTTTCAAGCAGCTATGAATCTGCACTCCAAGGTCTCTTTGTTCAGCAACACTCCCTAGGACCTTACCATTAAGTATATAAGTTCTGCTAAGATTTGCTTTGCCAAAATGCAGCACCTCATATTTATCTAAATTAAACTCCATCTGCCACTTCTCAGCCCATTGGCCCCATCTGATCAAGATCCTGTTGTAATCTAAGGTAACCTTCTTCACTGTCCAATACACCTCCAATTTCATTGACATCTACAAACTTATTAACTATACCTCTTATGCTCATATTCAAATCATTTATATAAATGATGAAAAGTAGTGAACCCAATGCAGATCCTTTTGGTACTCCACTGGTCACAGGCCTCCAATCTGAAACACAACCTACCACCAAAACCCTCTGTCTTCTATCTTTGAGCCAGCTCTGTATCCAAATGGCTAGTTCTCCCTGTATTCCATGAGTTCTAACCTTGCTCACCAGTCTCCCATGGGGAACCTTGTCAAATGCCTTACTGAACTCCATATGGATAACATCTACCGCTCCCCCTCATCAATCTTCTTTATAACATCTTCAAAAAACTCAATCAAGTTTGTGAGACATGACTTCCCACACACAAAGCCATGTTGACTATCCCTAATCAGTTCTTGCCTTTCAAAATACATGTACCTCCTGTCCTCAGGATTCATTTCTTTAATTTTCTTATTTTAATTTCCTCACCTGCCATGTTGTGACTTGCACTTAAAATTCTGAATCATTAACCTGGGTCTCTGAATTATGAGCTCCAAAAATTAGTATTTTGAAAATTGCACATGATGATGTACCTGATGTTGTTACCCTGACATCAGAACCTAGTAGCGTAGGGAGCTACTGTATGAGGTAATGGCTCTGAAACACATCATGTTTATGTTACACTAGCTCCACCCACTTTCTACTGTTGTCACACACAGTCTGGGGGTGGAGACAAGGAGTTCAACTCTAGCTTTTGGAGGGAGCAGATGGTTTTGATTCCCTGAGGTCCTATTAATTTTGCCTGACCAAACGTAGCTGTCCTTATTGTGCACACTAACAATGAACTCTCTCGTTATCTAAGAGCAGTGCCTGAGATGTTGAATTTCAGTAAGGCAAACAAGGGCAGGACCTATGCAGTTAATGGTAGGGTCCTAGGTGTGTTGCCAAACAAAGAGACCTGGGGGCGCTATTCATACTTGAAAGTGTAGTCGCAAGTGGACAGGGTGGTGAAGACGCCATTTGGCATGCTTCCCTTCATTGCTCAGTGCATTGAGAATTGGAGTTGGGATGTCATGTTGCATCTGAAAAGGATGTTGATAAGGCCACTTTAGAAATACTGCATATAATTCAGGTCACCCTTTTAAAGGAAGGAAGTTGTTAAACCTGAGAGGGTGTAGTAAAGATTTACAAGGATGTTGCTGGGACTGGAGGTTTGAGCTGTAGAGAGATGTTGAATAGGCTGGGTTTTATTTTTCCATGGAGTGTCGGAAACTGAAGCGTGACCTTACAGCAGTTTATAAAATCATGAAGGCTATTGATAGGAAGAATAGCTAAAGTCTTTTCCTGAGGTGGAGTTCAAAACTACTGACCATAGTTTTAAGATGAGAGAGAAATAATTTAAAAAGAGTGGCAATCCTTTCATGCAGAAGCTGGTCAGTGTATGGAATGGGCCACCAGAGGAGGTAGTGGAGGTGGGTACAATTACAATATCTAAAAGGTACATGAATAATTGTTTAACGTTAAGTAGTTTGACCAGGCGATTTGCATGTGGAAAACAGCATTTTATCTTTAAAATAAGAGAAAGTTAGGTTCTAGGCTAGCTTCTTAAAATATTTTGAAGGGATCTGGTCTGGTCCATAACAATAGGAAGGGTTTAGAGGAATATGGGTCAAATGCTGGCAAATAGGAGGAGGTCAGATTGGGATGTATGGTCGGAGAGGATAGGTTGGACCAAAGGGTCTGTTTCCATGATATATGATTCTATGACAGTAGTTAAAATCTTTAAATGATGTTCAAATTCCCTGAAATCTTTTCTACATTTTCCTGACTGTCTATTATCTCAAATCGGCTTTCCACTCTATTATCTGGGAAGACCAATCGCTCTTATGCCTCTTAACGGATATCTCCTTGCTTCTTTTGTGCCTGTTTTCTGGAGCTGCCATTTCATTTCTCTAATCCACACTTATGACTCTTATGTAGTTCCCAAGGTGTCAGCTTGTCACTTCTGATCCACCATCTAACTCCCTTGAACCACCCCATTGTGTCCTACCATGACTCAAAATACCTTTGTAGTTGTTACATCCCACTGGGATAATGCACTGGAAACCAAGTCCTGCTATTCCTGGAGTCATCACAAAGGTTAAAGATTCAATAACATTGTGCAAAATTCCCTAATTTTCCTGTATTTTAGCCCCAGGTTGACAGAAATCATGGTCCAGATTTCTGTAATTAACAAGAATTATGCTTTATCACAAATAAATAGATTCTAGCTACAGGTAAACAATTATGAACTGATGATATATAACCCGACTGGTTATAATATGTGGTTAACGGCCCTCAGCCATGTCCTAACCCATTTCCCTCAGTTTTGCCCTCACCTCTTCCTCTCACCCACAACAGCAATCAGGCCTCCTTATCCTCACTTTCCACATCACCAGCCTCTGCATCCAAAGGACCATTAGCTGCTAATTCCACCACCTCCAGTAGGATGACACAACCAGACACATCTTCCCCTCCCCTCCCCTCCCTTGCCAGCATTCTGCAATGTTCTCTCTGCGTCACTCTGGTCCACTCCTTCACTCCCCACATCTCCCACAACATCTACCCATACATTCACAAAAGGTGTATCACTTGCCCATTTATTTCCTTGCTCCTCACTATCCAAGGACCAAGTCCCACCTTCCAGGTGAAGCAGTGATTTACTTGTATTTCACTCAATCTAGTCTCTTCCATATTGAGTAGATGAAACATAGACCGGGAGACTGCCTTGCAGAAGATCTACATTCTGTTTGCAAATTTGGACCTGAAAGTTCCAGTTCCCTGTTACTTCAACACACCACTCTGTTCCCTGGCCAACATCTCTCAGGCTTGCTGCAGAGTTACAATGAAGTTCAGCACAAACTGGAAGAAAAGCATCTCATTTTCTGCTTGAAGACCCTGCAGCCTTCAGGAGTCAATAAGGAGTTCAATAATTCTAGGACCTGAGCACCCTTTTCCACATCCTTTACCCACCCCCACACCCCAGGCTTCGTCATCACATGGGCTGCTTTCATCATAGCCTACCCACTTTCACCCACTGATGGCCCCATTAGCAGCTTTTCTGTCTCCCTGGCTCCTCATTATCCATTCTTTTGTCTGCCTAACTGCTGTTCTCCCTCTCTTTTTGGGCTCCATCTCCACCTATCATTTACTTCTTACCCCTCCCCCCCCCCCACCTCGTGTCTTCACTGTATACATCCAACCTTTCCTAGCCTTAATCTGTTCTGAAGAATAGTCACTGTATCTGAAACATTAAATCTCCTTTGTCTCCACAAATACTGCTAGACATGTTCAGTTTCTCCAGAAATTTGTTTTTTTTGTTTCAGATTTCCAGCAGCCACAGTTCTTTGGTTGTTGGCTAAAACTCCCTCAATACACTAATTTAGACAGGCTTATTTTTAAAATAGTGGTGTTATAGGTGTAGGGCAAGACTGGGGTGATAATTCAATGGTCCCCATTCACAGGATTCACTGAGATGATCCTTTCGGCCTGTCAGGACCAGTTGTTCCTTGACCTTTCTTTTTCAGATACTTCTGATTGCAGGAGGCAGTGACCAGTTCATATTGATAAAGTCGCCTGTTTATTGTTTAAAATTCGCAGCTTACAGCAACTGATGAGGGGAAATAAATGGTTTCTCTTCCCAGGCATGACATGTTTTTACTGCAGAGGAAAGAACACACCTTCCTTTCCAGGGGCCCAATGGCTTCTGACCAAATATTCACACCTACAAGTGATTGAGCTAGCTGGGAGCCACTCGCATAGTTGGCAGGCAGAAGGCCCTTGTCATCAGTAACTGGTCATTACTTTACATGCCAGCATCTACGTTTTGCTAGCCAAATCTCCTCTTGTATGCACTCCCTGGCTCCAGCCTGTCTGCAGTCCTTCCCCCATTACTTGAACAAAGAGCTGTGTAAACAGCTCTTACAATGATTCTCAGTTAACTTGCAGTAATTCCTTCAACAATTCTTTGTTTTTAAAGCAGTCCACAACCAAAAACACAGAAAAAATTCCTTTGTAATAATATTTAACAGTTGGAAACAGGCCATTTAGCCCATCTCATAGTGCCCATATTTATTCATTACCGCAGCACTTAATCCCTCCCAGATTTGCTTCTGGCTGCACTGTGTATTTGTGAGGCAAAGTTTTGTTTCTGGGAGTGGTCTCACTTACACTAAAAGTAGCAGTTCTGCTAAATATAGTTCAAGCCTGATCTTTATCCATTTCCAACACAGGGCAAAAATTATTATAACTGGGAATTAAAACTATTGTTTCCAATTGTGTTTTGTTATAAGTCAGCACCAAATTTTTAAGGAAAATAATCAACAGTATCAAAAATTTTTAAGATCAGATTCTTTAGATGACTGAAACCATGATGTCTGGCTGGTCTCATTGCCAAAGTCTGTCTTTTGATCTCAACTAGACGTTTTCCTCCCAATCATTAACAGGTGCACTCCAGATTCCCAACTGCTGTTAAAAATTACATTCCCAAATCTTTCTGCTGTAGTCCTGAAGTTTCTGATTTGCTGAGATACAATTCCATACCTCCTATGTCCTTCTGCCCCTCAGCTGACTGGCCTTTCTTCATATGTGAACGAGTTTTGTATTGCAAAAAATGGATCAGGAAACCTCCTTAAAGATTTTGCACACCTTCCCAATAAGTTTCTCTTTCACCATATTCATCTATAACTTACAAAAATCAAATACTTTTGTTTTTAAATACTGAAACCTGGCTAATGGGGTTGGGAAACATTTCATAGCCTTAATTATGCTGGAGGCAGGCAGGGAGTGAATTGGAGCATCTTATTTGACACCTTTATTGCACAACAGAGTAGGACAAACAGGAAGAAAGTTAGCCACCAGGATACATGAACACCAGCTAGCCACAAAAAGACACGACCCTCTCTCCCTCATAGCCCTACACACAGAGGAAACAAATCACCATTTCGACTGGGACAACACATCTATCCTGGGACAGGCTAAGCAAAGACATGCCAGAGAATTCCTAGAGGCCTGGCACTCCAACCACAACGCCATAAACAAACAAAGATCTAGATACCATCTATCAACCCCTCAGAAAACAAACAGGAAAATGACATCACCACAAACCCCAGGAACCCCATCCAGGACAAACATATAAATAGAAAGCAGGAGACAACAGCTTCGCTTCACTTGGAGGTCGCCACTGATGATGTTACCTAGCCAGGTAATGAAATGTCTGGATATCAAACCTACAGCTCAGCAAGCAAACCTACACCCTAAAGTTGGAATAACTTTAAAGGGTGCTTTAGTGTTGGGATGGAAGCCTCCATGGAAAGTCTGTCCAATATTAATCATCACATCTCATTCTGTTCAACAATAACCACTTGAAACAAGCAAAACGAAGCAGGCAAAGTTCAAACCGTAAAGTGGTTTGTCAGCACTTGGCTATGTCACATCACAGTGTTATATAGTACAGAAAGAGATCCTTTGGTCCAACTTATATGCACCAACCAAATATCCTAAACTGATCCAATACCATTTATCATCATTTGGCCCACATTCCTTTAAATGCTGCCTATTCATATACCCAACCAGATGCCTTTTAAATGTTGTAATTGTACCAGCCTCTGCCACTTCCTCTGGCAGCTTGGTCCATACACGCACCACCCTCTGAATGATAAAGTTGCCCCTTAGGTCCCTTTTAAATCTTTTCCCATGCATCCTAAACCTATACCTTCTAGTTTTGGATTTTACTACCCTGGGAGAAACACCTTGGCTATTCACCTTATCCGTGATTTTATTAACCTTTATAAGATTACCCCTTAGCCTCCGATGCTCCAGGTTAAAAAGCCCAACTCTATTCAACTTCCTCCAATAGCTCAAACCCTCCAATCTCAGTAATATCCTTATAAATCTTTTCTGAACCCTTTCAGGCTTAACAACATCTTTCCCATAGCAGGGAGACCAGAATTGAATGCAGTATTCCAAAAGTGGCCCAACCAATGTCCTGTATAGCCATAATGTGATGTCCCAGCTTTGTACTCAATATGCCAACAAATGGAGGCAAAAATGAAAATGCCTTCTTCACCACCCTGTCTACTCACAACTCCACTTTCAAGAAACTATGCATCTGTACCCCTAGGTCTCTTTGTTCAGCAACATTCCTCAGGGCCCTACCATTAACTGTATAAATCCTGCCTTGATTTGCCTTACCAAAATGCAACACTTCACAAATATCATAATTAAACTCTACCTGCCACTCCTCAGCCCATTGGCCCATATGATCAAGGTCCCAATGTGCTCTTCACTATCCACTGCACCACCAATTTTGCTGTCATTTACAAACTTACCAACTGCACTTTCTATATTCACAAAATAATTTCTATAAACGGCGAAAAGCAAGAGACCTACCACCGATCGTTGTGGCACACTGCTGGTCACAGGCCTCCAGTCTGAAAAGCAACCCTCACCCACTGTCTTCAACTTTCCAGCCAATTTTGTATCTAATTGGCTAGCTCCCCTTGGATTCAATGTGATCTAACCTTGATGCTGGATTGGCTTTGCACTTGGAAATAGAGGAGCTTGAGAAGCAAGGCTCAGATTTCCCAGCAAAAGTATGTTTAAAGCTGACTTTTTTCAGCCTTCCTTGTCTTCCCCAACAAGGATGTGCTAAGCTAAGTTGTTATGGCAGGCACCTCACTCAGTAGACCAACACAAAGCCATTGGGGTTTGAAGCATATCACATAACCCAATTAACACATGTTGGCAGTGTCTCAGCTCCTTGCAAAAAAAAAACAGCCACTGGTTTAATAGGACTGCTAACAGGAATGGAAGAAGACATACAGCTATTGATTTTAACTCTCATTCCATACAGTTCCTTCTGGACAGAGAGGATTACGTTTCCCCTTGTGTTATTTCTTAATGATTTCAGCATGCAATGATTTTATTTCCAACCCAAAAATAACTTTGGACAGGGTGAAAAGAATGATATAACCCAGAAATGGCTTTCAGTCATAATAACAGATAAGCACTAAATGGATTCAGATGACCTTTTTCTGTGCTGTATTTTACTAAAGACATTAGGACATACAATTAATTTTTCTCTTAAAATAGTCAGTAGAAGAAGGTCAAGCAACTACATTGATCTTCCATTTGCTAATGATTTCAAACATTTAAAATCCATTTCAAGTACATGAGCATTAAAATGTGAGAGGATAAGTTCATGTTTGAAAGTGATTGTCAGAGTCTTGGCTCAGATTTAGCTTCAAAGATGACAGCTCAGATTCATCTGTGCTGAAGCTACTTAAATGATCACAATCATTAAATTATCATGTTTTCAATTAAATCCATGGCTGCTTCTGATTGTGATGAGGTCCAATTTAGAACAGGCTATGAAAATGACAGTATATCTTGTATTTTGTAGAAATACAAAATATTGCAGAACCCATTGTAATTGTGATGATTGAAGTTCACAAATTAATGTGACAGTTCCAAACTTTGATTTCTTGTGCAAGGAACTAGGTTTTATAATGTTGTTTTTACATTCACATAATTACTTCGATATCAACACTTAACATAACCCATTCAAGAGATTTGCTTTGGCTTGAGTGGTAAAGTAACAATCGCTGCCAAATTCTGGAAAACGTACCAAAAAGGTTGAAAACTCAAATTTATGATGGAAGTAGTGGGGGAAATCACATCAGAACGTGAACCTGATAGATTATAAGACTGTAACATATAGGAGCAGAATTAGGTCAATTGGCCTATTGAGTCTGCTCTGCCATTCGATCGTGGGTGATATGTTTCCTAATGCCATTCTCCTGCCTTTTCCCTATAACCCTTGATTATCTTCCTAATCAAGAATCAATCTATTTCTTTCTTAAATACAGTCAATGGCTTGGCCTTCACAGCTTTCTACAGCAATGAGTTCCACAGATTAATCACCCTCTGGCTGAAGAAATTCCTCCTCATCTCAATTAAGGAACAAAGAAAATTTACAGTCCAGGAACAGGCCCTTTTGGCCCTCCAAGCCTGTGCCGATCCAAATCCACTGTCTAAACCTATCGCCCAATTCCTAAGGATCGGTATCCCTCTGCTCCCCACCTACTCATGCATCTGTCCAGACGGAAGTTAAATGAATTTACCGTGCCTGCCTCTGCTACCTCTGCTGGCAATGTGTTCCAAACACCTACCACCTTCTGTGTAAAGTACTTCCTGCGTGTATTCCCCTTAAATTGTCCACCTCTCACCTTGAACGCGTGACCTCTCGTTATTGAATCCCTCACCCTGGAAAACAGCTTATCCCTATGCACCCTTTCTATACCCTTCATGATTTTGTAACCTCAGTCAGGTCCCCCCATAATCTCTTTTTTCCTAATGAAAACAATCCTAACCTACTCAACCTCTCTTCATAGCTAGCACCTTCCATACCAGGCAACATCCTTGTAAACCTTCTCTGCATCCTCTCCAAAGCATCCACATCCTCTTTGGTAATGTGGTGACCACAACTGTACACAGTATTCTAAATGCATCTGAACCAAAGTCTTGTACAATTTTAACATGACTTTCCAGCTCTTATACTCAATACCACGTCCGATGAAGGCAAGCACACCATATAGGTAAAAACAATGACTGCAGATGCTGGAAACCAGATTCTGGATTAGTGGTGCTGGAAGAGCACAGCAGTTCAGGCAGCATCCGAGGAGCAGTAAAATCAACGTTTCGGGCAAAAGCCCTTCATCAAGAATACAGGCAGAGAGCCTGAAGGGTGGAGAGATAAGTGAGAGGATGGTGGGGGTAAGGAGAAAGTAGCATAGAGTACAATAGGTGAGTGGGGGAGAGGATGAAGGTGATAGGTCAGGGGCTGGGGGAGGGTGGAGTGTATAGGTGGAAAGGAAGATAGGCAGGTAGGACATGTCATGGGGACAGTGCTGAGCTGGAAGGTTGGAACTGGGATGAGGTGGGGGAAGGGGAAATGAGGAAACTGTTGAAGTCCACATCGCTGCCCTGGGGTTGAAGTGTTCCGAGGCGGAAGATGAGGCGTTCTTCCTCCAGGCGTCTGGTGGTGAGGGAGCGGCGGTGAAGGAGGCCCAGGACCTCCATGTCCTCAGCAGAGTGGGAGGGAGAGTTGAAATGTTGGGCCATAGGGCGGTGTGGTTGATTGGTGCGGGTATCCCGGAGATGTTCCCCAAAGCACTTTGCTAGGAGTGGTCCAGTCTCCCCAATGTAGAGGAGACCGCATCGGGAGCAACGGATACAATAAATGACATTGGTGGATGTGCAGGTAAAACTTTGCTGGATGTGGAAGGCTTCTTTAGGGCCTTGAATGGAGGTGAAGGAGGAGGTGTGGGCACAGGTTTTGCAATTCCTGCGGTGGCAGGGGAAGGTGCCAGGATGGGACGGTGGTTTGAAGGGGGGCGTGGACCTGACCAGGTAGTCACGGAGGGAACGGTCTTTGAGGAAGGCAAAAAGGGGTGGGGAGGGAAATATATCCCTGGTGGTGGGGTCCGTTTGGAGGTGGCGGAAATGTCGGCGGATGATTTGGTTTATGCGAAGGTTGGTGGGGTGGAAGGTGAGCACCAGGGGCGTTCTGTCCTTGTCATGGTTGGAGGGGTTGGGTCTGAGGGTGAAGGTGCAGGATGTGGACGAGTTGTGTTGGAAGGAATCTTTAACACGTGGGAAGGGAAATTGCGGTCTCTAAAGAAGGAGGCCATCTGGTGTGTTCTGGTGGAACTGGTTCTCCTGGGAGCAGATACGGCGGAGGCGGAGGAATTGGGAATACGGGATGGCATTTTTGCAGGAGGTAGGGTGGGAAGAGGTGTTTTCCAGGTAGCTGTGGGAGTCGGTGGGTTTGTAAAAAAATGTCGGTATCAAGTTGGTTGTCATTAATGGAGATGGAGATGTACAGGAAGGGGAGGGAGGTGTCAGAGATGGTCCAGGTAAATTTAAGGTCAAGGTGGAATGTGTTGGTGAAGTTGATGAATTGCTCAACCTCCTCGCGAGAGCACGAGGTGGCGCCAATGCAGTCATCAATGTAGCGGAGGAAGAGGTGGGGAGTGGTGCCGGTGTAATTACAGAAGAACGACTGTTCTATGTAGCCAACAAAGAGACAGGCATAGCTGCGGCCCATACGAGTGCCCATGGCTACCCGTTTGGTCTGGAGGAAGTGGGAGGATTCGAAGGAGAAATTGTTAAGGATGAGGACCAGTTCGGCCAAACGAATGAGAGTGTTGGTGCAAGGGTACTGTTGGGGACATCGGGAGAGAAAGAAATGGAGGGCTTGGAGGCCCTGGTCATGGCGGATGGAGGTGTAGAGGGATTGGATATCCATGGTCAAGATGAGGCGTTGGGGGCCGGGGAAATGGAATTCTTGGAGGAGGTGGAGGGCGTGGGTGGTGTCTCGAATGTATTTGGGGAGTTCCTGGACTAGGGGGGAGGACAGTGTCAAGGTAGGTAGAAATGAGTTCAGTGGGGCAGGAGCATGCTGAAACAATGGATCCTGGATTAGTGGTGCTGGAAGAGCACAGCAGTTCAGGCAGCATCCAAGGAGCTTCGAAATCGACGTTTCGGGCAAAAGTCCTTCATCAGGAATAAAGGCAGTGAGCCTGAAGCGTGGAGAGATAAGCTAGAGGAGGGTGGGGAGAAAGTAGCGTAGAGTACAATGGGTGAGTGGGGGAGGGGATGAAGGTGATAGGTCAGGGAGGAGAGGGTGGAGTGGATAGGTGGAAAAGGAGATAGGCAGGTAGGACAAGTCCGGACAAGTCATGGGGACAGTGCTGAGCTGGAAGTTTGGAACTAGGGTGAGGTGGGGGAAGGGGAAATGAGGAAACTGTTGAAGTCCACATTGATGCCCTGGGGTTGAAGTGTTCCGAGGCG